>NC_088328.1:2182500-2417500 GCF_036884655.1 Musa acuminata AAA Group
GTTGGGCCTTGAATCCGGCCCAAACCAGCCCAACTTCGAGCCTAGTTGGCCCCTAACAGAGTTGATGGGATTGCCTCCCAATCCCAACTCCAATTATGAACTATGATTCCTAAGACATATTCTAAGCAAAATAAGTTCAGTTTCTTCCGGCGATCTTCCAACAAACTTCCGACGATCTCTCGGTAATGTTCCAGCGGACTCCCGGCAAGCTCCTTGGACTTCATGACGATCTTCTTAGCAAGTTCTGATGAGCTTCTTTGGCTAGCTCCTCAATATGTTGAGGGAGGCAGAGAGCACTATCAAGAAAGAGAAGTCAGTTCTCTATACTAGTGAGACCAAAGAGAAAAGAAAAGCAGAAAAGTCCCTTAAGAAGGGCAAGGGCAGACTAGGTAAAGCAAAGGTTGCTAAGAAAGACCCGACAAAGGACAAAGATCAGTACTTCCACTAGGGCAAAGATGGGCACTAGAAGAGAAACTACAAAGAGTACCTTGCAGAGAGGGTGAAACTGAAGCTTAGAGAAGCTTCAGGTACATTCATGATTAGTCTCCATTTGTCAGACTCTTATGATAACATATAGGTATTGGATACCGGAAGTACTTATTATATTTGTAATTCATTATAGGTTCTGACAAGACCTAGAAGATTGGAGAGAGGCAAGATAAACCTCGAGATGGGCAATAGAGTAAAAGTTGCTGCAGTAGCTGTTGGCAAGGTTACCCTACATCTGCCTGATGGAGCTATTATTGCATTAGATACATGCTATTTTGTTCCTTCTATTATCAAAAAATATTATTTTCATTTCATGTTTGATAGTTAGTGGATATAAATTAGTTTTTTAAAACAATGGTTGTTCAATATTATTAGATGATGAGGTCATCACGAGAGGAACATTGCATAATGGTTTATTTATGCTTGACACTGCTCCACATATCATGAATGTAAGTGTGTCCAAGAGGAAACGAGATGAGGTGAACAGTGCATACCTATGACATTGTAGGCTAGGTCATATATATGAGGGAAGGATCCAAAAGTTGCTAAAGAATGAATATCTAGATCCATTCGACTATGAGTCATATGCAACTTGTGAGCCTTGTCTTCGTAGAAAACTAACTAACTCTCCTTTTAGTAGAATTAGAGAGAGAGCCATTGAGCTACTAAAACTCATACATAGTGATGTATGTGGACCCATGTCACTCATGCCATAGGTGGTTACTCCTACTTTATTACTTTTACTGATGATTTCTCAAAGTATGGACATGTATACTTGATAAAGTAGAAGTCTGAGGCCCATAAGAAATTTAGAGAGTATAAGAATGAAGTAGAGAACCAAACTGGAAAGAGTATTAGTCTCTTCAATCAGATCGAGGAGATGAGTACTTGAGTATAGAGTTCACCTAGTTTCTCAAGGACCATGGGATTATATCCTAATAGACACCTCCTTATATAACTCAGCTCAATAGTGTATCTGAAAGGAGAAATCATATATTGTTAAACATAATGCGGTCCATGATGAGTTTCGCTAACCTACCCATCTCATTCTAGGGATACGCCCTAGAGACCGTAGCTTACCTTTTGAATAGAGTTCTAACTAATTTGGTAGTGCCTACACCATATGAGATATGGAAAGGAAAAAAATTCGATCTTAAGGTTGTTAAGATTTGGGGCTGCCCTGCCTATGTTAAAAAACACAATCCTGATAAGTTCGAATCGAGGATGGAGCGGTGCAAGTTCCTGGGATACCCCAAGGAAACTTGTGGGTATTATTTTTATCATCCCGAGGACCAAAAGGTCATTATAGCTAAGAGAGCGGTGTTCCTTAAGAAGGAACACATTCTTGGCAGAGACAGTGAGAGCATGATAAAGTTGAGTGAGGTTGGAGAACCTAGCTCAAGCACCATTCCACAACCCGAGTTTATTCAAGTACCTAGTATACTAGTACACAAGTTTCAACTTTATATAGGTTCGGTAGAGTATCCCATCCTCTTAAAAGATATGTCAGACATATTAAAGGAGAGGATGTTGAGGATATTGATCCTTAAACTTATGATGAGGTAATTATGAGTATAGACTCTGGGAAGTGGTAAGAAGCCATGAATTCTGAGATGGATTTCATATGCTCCAACAAGATTTGCAACCTAGTTGATGCACCCGAGGGTATTATACCCATCCGTTGTAAGTGGATATTTAAGAAGAAGATTGGAGTAGATGGAAAGGTAGAGACCTATAAAGCAAGGCTAGTGGCTAAGGGGTATCGTCAAAGGTAAGGTGTTGACTGTAATGAAACCTTCTCACTCGTAGCCATGCTAAAATCCATCCAAATTCTATTGGCTATTGTAGCACACTGTGATTATGAGATCTGGCAAATGGACATGAAAACTACATTCCTCAATGGCAACCTCGAGGAGGAGGTATATTTGATACATCCTAAGGGATTCGTATCCAAGGACTGCCCAGATAAGGTATGTAGGTTGCTTAGGTCTATTTATGGACTAAAGTAAGCTTCCTAAAGTTGGAACATAAGATTTGATGAAACAATCACATCTTATGACTTTATTAAGAACGAAGATGAGCCTTGTATGTACAGTAAGGTAAGTGGGAGTACTAACACCTTCTTGGTGTTATATGCGGATGACATCCTGATCATTGAGAATGATGTAGGAATGCTATCCATAGTAAAGACTTAGTTATCTAAACACTTTTCTATGAAGTACATAGGGGAAGCATCCTATATCTTGTGGATTCAGATCTATAGAGATAGATCCAAGAGGATGATGCTTGACTTGTCCTAGTCCAGGTACATAGACACCATTGTCAAAAGGTTTGATATGAAAAATTCCAAGAGAGGTCTCATACCGATAAGACATGGGATATCGCTTTCTAAGAGTATGTCCCCAAAGACTCCTAAAGAAAGGGCTTGGTTATCTAAACAAGTGGGAGCAATATCACCTTCTTGGTGTTATATGTGGATGACATCTTGATTATTGGGAATGATATAGGAATGGTATCCATAGTAAAGGCTTGGTTATCTTCCTTGTGTGTACAGGAAGGTAAGTGGGAGTGCTATCAACTTCTTGGTGCTATATATGGATGACATTCTGATAATCGAGAATGATGTAGGAATGCTATCTATAATAAAGGCTTAGTTATCTAAACACTTCTCCATGAAAGACTTAGGGGAAGTATCCTATATCTTGGGGATTCGAATCTATAAAGATATATCCAAGAGGATGCTTGGCTTTTCCTAGTCCAGGTACATAGACACCATTGTCAAAAGGTTTGGCATGAAAAATTCCAAGAGATGTCTCATACCGATGAGACATGGGATATTGCTTTCTAGAAGTATGACCCAAAGACTCCTGAAGAAAGGGCAAACATGGATAGGATACCCTATGTCTTAACGATAGGGTCTATCATGTATGTCTTGCTATATACTAGGCCTAATATAGCGTATGCTCTAAGTGTCACGAGCAGGTATCAAGTGGATCCAGGCTTAGAGCATTGGTAAGCAGTAAAGTGTATCCTTAAGTACTTAAAAAGGACTAAGGATCTTTTACTAATATATGGGGGTAGTAGCCTCAAGGTTGAAGGCTACACAAACCCGAGTTTCCAATATGATGTCGATGATAACAACTCGAATTCGGGATATGTGTACACCCTGAATGAAGGAACAGTATGTTGCAAGAGTTCAAAGAAAGATACAACTGTTGACTCGACCACAAAGGCGGAGTACATTACTACGGTAGAGGCAACAGAGTGAGTCTAGATGAAGAAGTTCATCACAGATCTAGGAGTCATGCTGGGCAGCAAGGAGCTGATTCCCTTACATTGTGACAATAATGGGGCAATTGCTCAAGTGAAGGAACCTAAGTCTCATCAGAACTCTAAGCACATTTTGAGGAGGTTCCACCTGATCAGAGAGATTGTGACCTGAGGAGATGTAGTAATGGAAAGAGTTCCATCCGAAGATAACATCGCAGATCCACTAACAAAGCTGTTGTCTCATATTGTCTTTAAGCATCACAAGGGTCTGATAGGGATCAGACACATAGGTGATTGACTTTAGGTCAAGTGGGAGATCGCTAGTCATAGGTGCCCTACAAGCCAATCCCTTGAGTGATGGCATGTGTGACTTAACATGTAGTATTTTTGTTTGCTATTATTATTTGATATTTTATTACATTATATTACCTATTACTTGAATATATTGTGATGTCTATGAATCTATTCAATGGGAATCAAATCGTGATAAGATCACGATAATGAGACTGATTCGCCTTTAAACACAGATCCTAAATATTCTTGATTATAAGTTACTCGAGAGTGATATTAAGATAATCGGATAGACTGATATACTATATACCCATCCATATGATGGATGTAACTAGTCTCATAGCTGCTCGTGTGGGGACACTATGGATATAGTGCAGGTGCTCATTGGGGAATGAGTTCACTAATTGATCCGCTCATGGAACGCTGGATGATTGATGATGCCTTATTGTCAGACAGCGATTATGTCATCCTAGTGGTGTATATAGTCCTTAGACATGAGATACGGAGGATATCCTATATAAGCACTTAACTCTTTGATATAGGACTTATAGGCCTAGAAGTTTCAGATCTAGCACAATCGGTCATTGGGAGTGATAGCCAATATTACGAGGACTATTGAGTGTTGATAGAGGATCATCCACTCTCGATATCACGAGAGAAATATCTCATATGTTCTTGCTCAAAAAAATCCCTAGCTAGGGTTATTCGGATTAAAAGAGAAAGAGTTCTTTGAAAGAATTTGATTAGAGCGAGACTTGAGTAGAAACTATATAGGCCTGACAGTACCATGACCAAAAAATGATTTTTGGGGTATTAGATGGATGAAGGACTATATATATACGGTAAATGAGGACAGACAGGTTTAATGGATTGGATTCCCTTATATCGTTTGGGGGCTACGACGTAATGGCCTAGTATGTCCATAGTTGATGAGTTGAGTGAATTATTATAGAGATAATAATTCACTGAGCCAGAAGGAGTTCTAATAGGTATGACTCACGACCAACTCAATATTGGGCCTAAAGGGTCACACATACATGATAGACGTTGCGATGAGTAAAGGTTCGGATATGAGATAACCGTCAGAGTCCCTATCTTATTGAATATCCAATAAGATCTTGAATTATTGGATCCTATAGATGAGATTTAATAAGAGTCAATGAGAGATTATTGGATAAAGATCCACTAATCTGAGAGGCTTAGGTAGTTGGATGGAAATCCAATACTCAATAGGCTAGGATCTATTAGGGTTAAGTTGATATGGGGCCTCTATAAATAGGAGGGAACTAAAGACCCATAGGCTAGAGGTTTTCTTGGTTGGCACCTTCTATTCAACTCTCCCCTTCTCCTCCTCAGATAGCAAGTATGAAGTTTTGGGCAGCGATTTGAGGAGTATCATCGTAGCCCTACTGTGCAGATTACCACTAGTGAGAAAGACACTTGACCTCCTTTATCCTCTCATACAGATCTATAGAGATTCAGGGATATACGATCACCATAAGTAACACAACTATCTCAAGGATTCACTAATGATCTTCTTTCAAAGGGGCGAAGATCAACCGCTCTTGTTATAACTTTTTTTTCTCTTTTTCATAGGTTCAGGAGAGAACCTTTATAACTCTCTTTTATAAGTGATCCTCGCACCTCCCTTAGAATGACTTAGAAGCTAGAGGAGGAAGAAACTCAACACTTTCAATGGAGATTACACACTTAGAATCATAAGTTTTTCAAGCTCTTTCTTATTATCTCAAGCAAAAATGAGTGGGGTATTTATAAGCCCCAAATAACTTCAAAAATAAGCCAAAAAGTCTTATCCTTGGGTTTTTGAGGTACTGGCGGTACTATCGCCAATGTTGGGTGGTACCACTGCCTATAGAATTGAGCACTAGCGGTACTACTGCCTACCTAGGCAGTACCACCACCTAACACAGCCTAGAAGACTATGCTTTAGTGGTACTATCGCCAATCTAGGTGGTACAACTGCTAGTCTGGGTGGTACCACCACTTGACACTAGCGGTACCACTGTCAGGTCTTCCGAAAATGTACTCTTTACTTTCCTACTCACAGGCAGTTCCACCGCCTGGTCTAGCGGTTCCATTACCTAGTCTGGCGGTGCCACCGCTTAACCCAATTGTAGGTTATTGAATGGGCCTTCCAATAGGCCCAATTCAGCCTTGATTTAAGCCCAATGGGCCCTTAATTAAGTTGGCATAGTTACACCTAAAACCAACTCAATTAAAACCTAAACTACTTCGATAAAGACACAAACGATTACAAAACATGAATCCTATGTTATCTAGCATGTCTTTGGTTCATCCGAACTCCTAATGCATCATGCTTTCCTTCGGCGTATTGCCCAATCCATCGGCATATTGACTTCCACAACATCCGATCTTGGAGCAATGTCCAATCCTTCTAGCCCGATGCGCGATCTCTAACTTCGACCCAACGTCTGATTCTCCTGCTTCAGTTGATTTATCTTTTCATGATTGAAGTTAGTCCTATATTACTTTTCTTAAACATTAATTAGATCATATACTCATCAATTGATTTCATCTTCAAAATTCAGGATTCAATAATCCACATGGTGGATGTGGTGAAGACGCTCATCAAATTGTTGCCCGATCTTCCTTTCCACACACAACACATGATCAAGAAGAGGCTGGCGCTTCTTGCTATCCATACGCCTCAAAGTAGGGCTATCGATTGAGGAGGAGAGGGAGGGAGTAGAATAGGAGGTAGCATCTAAAAAGGGTCTAACATATGCCCCTTTGGTTTCCTTTTATTTATAGAGGTCCCTCTCAACTTAACCCTAATGGATCCTACCATATTGGGTACTAGATCTCCATCCAACTATCCAAGCCTCTTGGATTAGTGGATCTCTACTCAATAATCCCTCATTGGCTCTTATTAGATCTTATCCACAAGATCCAATAATTCAAAGGCTTACTAGATATCCAATAAAATAGGGGCTCTAGCGTGTTATATCTCGTATTTTGATGATGAAACCACTTGATATGTGTTTATGATTTAATCTGTGTTTTAAGTAATGCAGGATGCTTCGATCAGGATGAGACAATTGACGCAGGAGGAATTGACGTTGCGCCGGAGGAGATCACGTCAGGATATTGGTTGGCAGAACGCTTCGGACGTCGGGCATCGGGCCAAGGAGAGGGGAATTGCGCCAAGGATATCGGGGTTGCGGAGGTCAACCGCCGATTGGGCAACAAGCCACAAGAAAGGACAATGCACTGAAGAATCAGACGAAACGCCAACCAATGACGTGCCGGGCAACAGAATGTCAATTCGCATTGTAATAATTGTCTAGATCGAAGTAGAGTTTTAGCTTGTGTGCGCAGGATTAACTATGATAACGATGAAGACATAAAGCAAAACAAAGTGTCGGAGTCAAGCACGAAGGATTCATTGCGAGTTCGAGAGTTCGACGGAAGTCCGAAGGTTCGTCGGGAATGCTGCCGGAACTAGCAGAGAATGAGTAGGGAGCTTGCCGAAGGGTTTTTCGGAAGCACGCCGGAAGGTTCGTTGGAAGTTCGCGGAGCTCACCGAGAAAGATCGAAGCTTGCCGAAGAAGCTCGTTGGAACTCGTCAAGATCAAATCGTGAAGTCTAGGAGCTTGCCGGGAGTCCGCAGAATGGTTTCCGAGAGTTTATCAGAAAACCGTCGAAGTTCACCGGAAGCTCGCCGGAAGAAGTCTTAACTTACGAACTTTGTAATAGCTTAGAAAATATCTTTAAATTCGTAGTTAGCACGTTACTTAGGGTTAGGATTAGGTGTTAATCCTATAAACCAAGTAGGGGCCAATTGGGCTCTAGTTCGGACTGGTTTGGGCCAATTTTGGAGCCCAACCAGTGAGCTGAAATAGTGTAGGCGGTGGCACCGCCTAGCACCCGAGAGCCAGGCGGTGGCACCGCTTGGCTGGGCAGTGGCACCGCTAGCATCGGGAACCAAAGAGAATTCAAATTTTGGAGCCCAAATTTGAATCCTCTTGAGGCCTATAAATACCCCTCAAATCTCAGCTGAGAACACAACCTTTTGAAAAATAATAGTTTGAGTTAAGAGCCTTAGAATAGTCTTTGCAAGCCTTGTTTTTCATATTGCTTAAGTGTTCACCTCCTCCCATCTTGTTGAAAATAATTGTAAGAGTGTGAACCACTTGTAAAGGTTGTAAGAGGGGTATTAGTCCTTCCCCTACAAGAAATTTGCTAGTGGAAGTTGGAAGCCTCTTCTAAGAAGGCTTCGCAAGTGGATGTAGGTCATTTTGACCGAACTACTTTAAAAACTACTGCGTTATCTGGTTTGCATCCTACTCTTGCCATTTACATACTGCAAACTTCTCTACTTAGTTACTACGCTTTCATATGTTTCTAAATTATCAAGCTTCTAAAATCGGTTTCCATTGATATTGCTTTTCATCATACGAAAGATTTATCAAAACCGAAGTTTTAATCCACTCCACTAATTCACCCCCCCTCTTAGTGCCGCTCTGATCCTAACAAATGGTATCAGAGCCCGGTATTTCTCATTTCGGAATTACACCCGAGAGAAATGGCTCTTCATGGCTTTCAAGAGGGCTTATCGGTTTTTCGTCCACCGTTGTTTAACGGATTGGACTACACTTATTGGAAAACTCGAATGAGAGTTTTCTTGATTTCTATGAATTTGGATTTATAGAATATCGTTGAAAACGGTTTTCAACTTCCCTCTAAACCGATGAACGAATGGTCGGATTTGGAGAAGAAGTATTTTTCTTTAAACGCAAAGGCTATGAATGCCTTATTTTGTGCTTTGGACAAAAATGAGTTCAATCGGATTTCAACATGCGAAACGGCTTTTGATATTTGGCGAACACTTGAAATCACACACGAGGGAACTAGTAGAGTCAAAGACTCGAAAGTTAACATTTTAATGCATGATTTCGAGCTTTTTCGAATGAAGCCGAGCGAAACCGTTGTTGACATGTACACCCGTTTTACGGATGTCGTCAATGGTTTACAAGCTCTTGGCAAATGTTTCTCGAATTTTGAACTTGTTAGTAAAGTTTTACGATCACTTTCTAAAGCTTGGGAATCAAAAGTAACGGCAATACAAGAAACAAAAGATTTAAATATTTTTTCACTTGAAGAACTTATCGGCTCATTGATGACATATGAAATGGTGCGCAATGCACATGATGAACACAATCAACACTTGAACCACCTTCCAAAGAATAGGAAGGATTTGGAACTCTGGACAAATGAATACCACTTGAGCGATGACTCAAGTGATGAGGACAATGACGAACTTGAACTTCGAACACTAAATCTTAATAAGTTTATTAAACAAAAATCTAAAATAGACAATGAACTTGAACGAAGGAAGAGGCCAAAAAAGAGGAAGGCAACCAAGGATGAATCAAGAACTTCCAAAGGTGAAACGGCGAATTAGGCTTTGACGGGCTTCGACTACAAGGTAAGTAACTCAACTCTCTTGAATTATTTTGAAATTACTTGAAGTTTTTCATGAGTGCTTAATTTAAATAGTAGGAATAGAAAATAAAAAATTATTTTTATTTTTAGCATCTTTGAAAAATTAAAAATTTAATCATGAAAAGTATATTGCTAAGGTTTCATACATGTTATGTTTTGAAATGTTGAATGATGTATGCAACATTAGGGATGATAACTATATGAAATGTGATAGTGCTTAGGATTAATCCATGCATGTGTATCTTGATGATTTTACACTATTACATGCCTTAATAACATGTTGGAAATTATGTGTTTTGGATACAAAAATTTTCATGAACGTGAGCATGTTTTAACTTCATGATTGAATTTGAAATCTATAGCAAAACCATGTTCGAATGCATGAAAGTGTTAAATTTTATTTTCGGATTTTCTTGATCCTAACAATTCATTTTTGAAAATCTATTGATCTTGATGGTTTTATGATGAAATTCATTTTTCGATCCTAAACGTTGATGCATGTTTTTATTTAACATAAATGAAAAAGCATGCTAACATGAAATCAATCACTTAAAATGAAATACATAAAAAAAAAAAAAAAAAAAATATATTATCAATGAAATCATGAGTTACAAATTTTGTGAACCATAAAAATGATTTTGGTGATTTGAATTTGAGATGAGTTTTATCAAAATCATGATCTTGATTTCTTAGAATAACATGATATTTCCCTTGTTGATCATCTCGATTATTTAAAAGGAGATTTGTCGAAATGATTCATGAAATTTTCGATTCATGACTTGATCCTTCATTTGTTTATAAGATGGTTGAAATCTGTGTACCATTGAATTCTTCCCTTCTCCTTTCGATTTTTGAATTCATGCATGTTATATGTTGAAGATTTGAAACCATGTTTTGATATCATGCATACCCAAGAAATGTTGATTTAATAAATTGAATGATTTGAAAATGAATGATGACTTTTCTCTTGAATGTAACTTGTGATATTCTTTATGAATCATCATCTTGATTTCTCGATAATTGATACATGAAATTTTATTGTGAATCAAGATCTTGTTCTTTGAACTCCCATGTTTCTTCTTATTGTTTACTAAAGAAGAAAATTTCTGAAATGAATCATGATTTTTTTGGAATTATAATTTTTATGATTCATAAAGAATTGAGAGTTTAAAAAATCTATCTATTTTTTTTTATGAATCTCTTGAAAATGATTTTGATTTGATGATTTGAATTTGAATAAGACTTATCTTGATTTTTTGAAATTTATAACTTATGACTTCTTATGCAAGAATCAAGGTACTATAACATTTGATATCCTACATTTCCTTTTGATATTTATAAAAATAAAGGAGAACTGTTGAAATAAATCATGTCTGTTGGTATTTAAATGGTCTTATCTTTGATGATATGATTTCTTTGTATCTATGATACAAATGCCTTGATTGAATCACTGTTATAAAAGAAAAAGGAATTTGATAGCTTGCTAATTGCAAAAATATATGCTAGCTTGAATGATAAAACATGAGATTGTCTATAGTGCAAATTTATTATTATCATGATGTGTAGATTGAAATAATGATTATAATATTGATGTAATTATAAATGATGATTTTGTATTATGTATAAAATACTCTTGATATTATTTTGATGCATACAAATGAAAAGTTATGAACATGGTAGGATATAATTTGATAAAATTGATACCATCATTATTTGAAACATTTATGATTTGAAATTATGCACGCAATTGCTTTTTATTGTGATGATATATGCATATAATGTGTATCATGAATGCTCAAAATTATGAATGCTTGGTATCATGATCAAAATATTGATAAATGCTATGATTTATTTCCAAAATGATGTATCATGTATGATATGCTCATAATGTTGATTGATTTATTCAATATCGTGTATGAATGAAATATAAGGTTTTTGAAACAGTGCATGTTTTAATTTGAAAATATAATGATGCACAAATAATATTGATACTTACCTTTGTCATAATTGATGTAAAGGGTCTTCCCTTCTTTTTTACAGTGACAAAGGGGGAGATAGCTAGCTTGCACAAGTCAAGAGTATGCAAAAACTTGATTGCTAGCTTGCCTATCTTAAGTAGCAAAGATTACTAACTTGCTTATTTCAAGAAGCAAAAGTTATCTTCTTAAACATCACTATCTTGCCTATCTCAAGAAGCAAGACTTGCAACCTGCACATTACAATAGGAAGCAAGAATCGATAGCATACACACTTCAACAAGAAAGCTATCTTGTATTTGCTTTCGAAATTTTTACTAGCCTATATGTTGTAAAATTTCTCACTTTTTCAAACACTTTGCTAGCTTGCACTTTATAAAGGAAGCGAAAATAGCACTTCTCAAAAGAGAAGAAAGAACTTACTATCTTGAACATCACAAAAATTTGCTACCTTGCATGATGTAAAATTTACTAAGATCACTATCTCAAAAGAGTTGCTATCTCAAAAAAAAAAAAAAGCAAATGTGCTATCTTGCCTATCTCAAAATACAAAACATGCTAACTTGTTACGGAAGCAAAATTGCTAGCTCAAACATTGCAAAGGAAGCAAAAATTTGCTAGCTTGCAACTTGCATATCATGAAAATTGCTAGCTTGTAGTCTAAAGAGAAGCAATTAGTTGTTATCTCAAGAAAAGCAAACATGCTAAACTTACACATCTTTAATTGCTAGATTGCATGATGATAAAATTTGATACTATGTTTTTCATGCAATGTATGGAACTTTTTATCTCTAAACACATACGAGTAGGAACTTCACCTTTTTGTTGATGACAAAGGGGGAGAAGTATGATGACATGACATGTTATGCATGTTGCTTGGATTCTTGAATCCAAGAGTTTCTATCAATATTCTATATTGATAGGGGGAGTTTGTTTAAACTCCGGGAGTTAAGGTTAACTCCGTCATCAAGTGGTTGTCATCATCAAAAAGGGGGAGATTGTTATATCTCGTATTTTGATGATGAAACCACTTGATATGTGTTTATGATTTAATCTGTGTTTTGAGTAACACAGGATGCTTCGATCAGGATGAGACAATTGACGCAGGAGGAATTGACGTTGCGCCGGAGGAGATCATGTCAGGATATTGGTTGGCAGAACGCTTCGGACGTCGGGCACCGGGCCAAGGAGAGGGGAATTGCGCCAAGGATATCGGGGTTACGGAGGTCAACCGCCGATTGGGCAACAAGCCGCAAGAAAGGATGATGCACTGAAGAATCGGACGAAACGCCAACCAATGACGTGCCGGGCAACAGAATGTCAATTCGCGTTGTAATAATTGTCTAGATCGGAGTAGAGTTTTAGCTTGTGTGTGCAGGATTAACTATGATAACGATGAAGACATAAAGCAAAACAAAGTGTCGGAGTCAAGCACGAAGGATTCATTGCGAGTTCGAGAGTTCGACGGAAGTCCGAAGGTTCGTCGGGAATGCTGCCGGAACTAGCAGAGAATGAGTAGGGAGCTTGCCGAAGGGTTTTTCGGAAGCACGCCGGAAGGTTCGTTGGAAGTTCGAGGAGCTCGCCGAGAAAGATCGAAGCTTGCCGAAGAAGCTCGTTGGAACTCGTCAAGATCAAATCGTGAAGTCTAGGAGCTTGCCGGGAGTCCGCAGAATGGTTTCCGAGAGTTTATCGGAAAACCGTCGGAAGTTCACCGGAAGCTCGCCGGAAGAAGTCTTGACTTATGGACTTTGTAATAGCTTAGAAAATGTCTTTAAATTCATAGTTAGCACGTTACTTAGGGTTAGGATTAGGTGTTAATCCTATAAACCAAGTAGGGGCCAATTGGGCTCTAGTTCAGACTGGTTTGGGCCAATTTTGGAGCCCAACCAGTGAGCTGAAATAGTGTAGGCGGTGGCACCGCCTAGCACCCGAGAGCCAGGTGGTGGCACCGCCCAGCACCCGAGAGCTGGGCGGTGGCACCGCTTGGCTGGGTGGTGGCACCGCCAGCATCGGGAACCAAAGAGAATTCAAATTTTGGAGCCCAAATTTGAATCCTCTTGAGGCCTATAAATACCCCTCAAATCTCAGCTGAGAACACAACCTTTTGAAAAACAATAGTTTGAGTTAAGAGCCTTAGAATAGTCTTTGCAAGCCTTGTTTTTCATATTGCTTAAGTGTTCACCTCCTCCCATCTTGTTGAAAAGAATTGTAAGAGTGTGAACCACTTGTAAAGGTTGTAAGAGGGGTATTAGTCCTTCCCCTACAAGAAATTTGCTAGTGGAAGTTGGAAGCCTCTTCTAAGAAGGCTTCGCAAGTGGATGTAGGTCATTTTGACCGAACTACTTTAAAAATTACTGCGTTATCTGGTTTTCATCCTACTCTTGCCATTTACATACTGCAAACTTCTCTACTTAGTTACTACGCTTCCATACGTTTCTAAATTATCAAGCTTCTAAAATCGGTTTCCATTGATATTGCTTTTCATCGTACGAAAGATTTATCAAAACCGAAGTTTTAATCCGCTGCACTAATTCACCCCCCCTCTTAGTGCCGCTCCGATCCTAACATAGCGGATATCTCATATCCGAACCTCTACTTGTTGCAACACCTACCATATGTATATGACCCTCTAGGCTCAATATCGAGTTAACCATAAGTCATACCTGTCAGAACTTCTTCTGACTTAGTTAATTATCATCTCTTATAATAATTAACTCGACTCATTGACTACGAATGTACTAGGCCACTATACCGCAGTCCTTAGACGATACAGGGGAATCTAATCCATTGGACCTATCCATCCTCAATTACCATGTATCTATAGACCCTCATTCATATAATATCCCAGAGATCGTATACTGAGCATGGTGTTGTCAAGTCCATACGAAATCTACTCAAGTCTCACTCTAATCAGATTCTCTCGGAGAACTCTCTCTCAATCTAAATGACCCTGATTAGGGATTTGTTTGAGCAAGAACACATAGAATATTTCTCTCATGACACTGAGAGTGGATGATTCTCTATCGATACTCAATTACCCTCGTAAGGTTGGCTACCACTCCCGATGACCAGTTATGTCGGATCTGAAACTTCCAAACCTATAAGGTATCAAAGAGCAGAGTATTCATACAGGGTATCCTTAGTATCTCAAGTCTAAGGACCAGACATACAATTGGTGAGCGGATCAATCAGTGAACTCATTAACCATCCAACATTTTGTGAGCGGATCAATCAGTGAACTCATTCTCCAATGAGCATCTACAATATATCTATAGTGTCCCTACATAAGACCAACTACCTCCATCATATGGACATATATACAATACACCAGTTTATTCAATTATCTCAATATCCCTCTCAAGTGACCTATGATCGTGATTATTTAGGATTTGTATATAAAGATGAGTCGGTCTCATTATCGTGATCTAATCATGATCTGATTCTCATTGCACAAATCTATAGACATCACAATCTATGCAACATACAATATAAAGTGAGAAAATATCAATAATAATAATAAGCAAAAAGACAACATAGTGTGTCACACGTGTCAACACTCACGTGATTGGCTTGTAGGGGACTTATGACTAGTAATCTCCCACTTGACCTAAAGCCAATCAGCTATGTGTTTGATCCTCATTAGACCCCTATGATGCTCAAAGAAAATATAAGATAATGGCTTTGTTAGTGGATCTGTGATGTTATCTTCGGATGGAACTTTTTTTACTACTACATCACCACAAGCCATGATCTCTCTAATTAGGTGGAACCTGCTAGTCATATGTGCCCTACAAGCCAATCACGTGAGTGATGGCATATATGACTTGACACGCAGTCTTTATACTTATTATTATTATTTAAAATTTTATCACTTTATATTGTTTATTGCTTTAATATATTGTGATGTCCATGGATTTGTGCAATGGGAATCAGATCATGATGAGATTATGATAATGAGACTGATTCACCTTTAAACACAAACCCCAAATAATCCTGGTCATATGTTACTCGAGAGGGACATTGAGATAACCGGACAGAATGATATGTGTTAGGATCGAAGCGGCACTAAGAGGGGGGGTGAATTAGTGCAGCGGATTAAAACTTATAAGTTTAAAAACGAATTCGTGAATACGAGGAGATTTCATTTCGATAGTAACTTGAATAGATGAAAACCGAAAGCTAGTAGTAGTGTAAATAACAATTTCAGGAAAGTAAGAACTCACACATTCAAGGAACACACCAATTTAAAGTGGTTCGATCAAAATGACCTACATCTACTTACGAAGTATTCTTCGAAGAGGCTCCCAATTTTCACTAGCAAATCACTTTGAAGGGGAAGGACAAATACCCCTCTTACAACCATTTATAAGTTGTTCACACTCTTACAAATTTTCAATAAGAAAGAAGGAGGTGAACACTCAAGCAATTGAAAACAAGACTTGCTAAAGACTTTGCTAAGGCTTTTATCTCAATCTATTGCTTCTCAAGAGTTGTATTCTCTACTGAGAATTGAGGGATATTTATAGACCCCAAGAGGATTCAAATTTGGGCTCCAAATTTTGAATTCTCTTGGGTTACCAATGCTGGCGGTGCCACCGCCTAGCAGTCGCGGTGCCACCACCTGTTAGTGTCTGACATTGATAGTGTACTGGCAGTGCCACCGCCCGACCTCTCAGGTGCTGGGCGGTGCTACCGCCTAGTCCAGTGGTACCATCACCCGATCCTCGGGTTCTGGGCGATGCTACCGCCCAGTCCGGTGGTTCCACCGCCCGACCTTTACCGATCATTGGTTGGGCTTCAAATCCGACCTAAACCAAGTTATATTCGGGCCCAATTGGCCCCTAACTAGGATATAGGATTATCCCTTAATCCTAACCCTAATTACATGTAAACTACGTAACTAAAAACATAGTCCTAAGCAAGCTTTCAACCAGCAAACGTCAAGTCTCCTTCCGGCGATCTTCCGGCGGACTTCCGATACACCTTTGGATTTCTTCCGGCGGACTCCCAGTAGGCTCTTGATCTTGTGGCGAGTTCTGCGAGTAGCCGAGCCTTCTTGGTGAACTCTGCGAACATCCGACGATCTCTTTGGCGGACTTCCAAAAATTTTGACAAGTCCCCGATTTCTTCTCGATTGGTTCCGATAGCATCTCCGACGAATCTCCGGGCTCTTAAACACCCATCGAACTTGGCTCCGATATCCTTACTTTATATTTTTAGGCTATCATAGTTAGTCATGCATACTTAACTCAATAATATGGATTAGATCAATTAACCCATCAATTGATTTTATCATCAAAATCCGAGATTCAACAATCTCCCCCTTTTTGATGATGACAATCAATTGATGACGGAGTTAAACATAACTCCCTCTATCTATATGCAATATTATGAGAAGATAAAAACACCTGAATTCAATCTCTTTGAATTCAAGCCTAAACTGATAAGTTATATCCGTTGAACTTATCGTTATTCTCTATAAGCGTTAGCAAATACGAAACTTTGTATTTCTCATAATTTCCAACTATGAAAATCATTTTCAAGTCAAATGATAAAAGACAATTATCACTTCGACAAGAGATAAGAATATTTAACATGAATTTCATAAATGTAAGGCATGATTTCATATGATCTAAGAACTTACGATATTCTCAAAGAGTGATGCATATAAGACATTTGCATTACACAAGCTTTTGCAATTCATATAAGTCATGCTATCGATACGTATAAGATATTTTCATTAAGTCATGCTATCGAATTGGCACAAGTCATGCTATCGATGCATATAAGACATTTTTATTAAGTCATGCTATCGAATTGGCATAAGTCATCACAAGTCATGGTTTGCTCATTCTTCTCCCCCTTTGTCATCAACAAAAAGGAAATAAGACTTTAAGCGTATAATTTGTGATCATAAAATCATTAGAAAAGGAATCCAGCATTAAGATTGATCATATAAAATTCAGCATTCATCCAAAATTCATCTCATTAAAAAACATGGCTTTCATACAAAAGAAAGAAGATGACAAAAGTTTAACTTGGCATTAAGAGTAATCATACAAGGATCGCATGTTAAGGTAACAGAATAAGAAGGCATATCGATTAATCCTTAGGAGGAAATCCATAGTTCTTATACATGACATCTATTTTTTGATTCATTTGTCGTAGTTCCTTCAAAATTTCAATTTACTGAATTTGAATTTGCTCTTGCTGTGATTTGAGTTGGTCTTGTTATGATTTGATCTGATGCAATTCTGCCATAATGAGTTCTTCAGAAGATGAAGCAGGAGCTGAAGGTGCTGCACCAAAAGGACTAGGAGGAGGAGATTCATTTCCCCTAAAAATTGATGTTTCGGGGTGTTCTACTGGTGGGGGAATTGGATCAGTCCTTCTAGGTTGCCTAACCCATATACCATTGCTAAATATGCACCTAAGTCTTTTCAGTAGATTTTTATTGATGGTGTTAAATCGATCAACTTGAATTGTTTCTTCATCAGGTGAGACACAAATATCATAGGCAAGTATTAATCGAGTAATTAACCCCCCATATGGTAACATAGTATCTTTAGCTATTATATCTTGTATGTGTTGCTGGATTAAGTATCCAAAGCAATTATGTTGTCTGGTTATAATCCAGTACATGGTGCTTAGCTCTATTTGACTCATTTCATCAAGATGAAATTGCTTAGGAAGTAGTATGCTAGTCATGATATGATGAAGAATTTTAGAGTTAAAGAGTAGTAAGTGCTCATAACTTTTGGGTATCATGCTTGGGTTTGGATTTTCAAAGATGGTTTCTAAGGCTTCGGAGTAAGTTGCTCCGATTATATTTACATCTAATTTATTTCTAAAGTAACAACCCCTATCCTTTTCAGAAATTCTAATTAGTTCACAAATAGTACTATCAAATATTCTAATTTGTGTTCCTAAAAGGTAAGTACTTAGGCTTTCGTTGTCCACACATAAGTTTGCATAAAATAGCTTAACTAACCTAGGATAAATTGGTTCATTGATTTGTAAGAGAGGTAAGACATCTAGATATGCAAACCACCTAATGGGTTCTAGGTTTCCTAGTTCATCTAGATCAACATGTTTACCCTTATGTGTAGTTCTTGTTTCAAAATTTGGAAACCTAAGAGCTACCTCTTTGGATCTAAAAAGATTTTGGTCATATGAATCTCCTTCAACCCTTTTCCCTTTTGATCTTGTTGATCTCTTAGGAGCCATTATCTAGACAAGATGATGGATCAAGAATATGAAACTGTGAAGAGTAGGCAAAATAATGAGAAGAGGAATGAAAGATTTTAAATTTTACCTTATGAAAAATTTCTTGAAGGATGGAGAGCTTGAACCAACAAGAATCTCTCTCCTAGGCTTCTAAAGGTTGGAATGAGGGTTAGAGAAGTTTTGAAGGAGTTGTGGGAGATCTTGAGCCAATTTCTCATGGGTTGGGGGCAGTTCCACCATCGGCCCTAACCCCTCTTCTTATAAAGAGGATCTCGGGCGGTGCCACCGCCTGGCGACCGAGCGCTCAGGCGGTGCCGCTACTAGAATGCCATGGAAGAGAAAGAAAAAATTTCTTTCCTTCCGCTTTTTATTTTTCAGAGGTATTTGGATCAAGATAGGATAGGATCTTGGGTTGTACTTTAATATGTCATTTGGAATCGAAAGAGAAGGAGGAAATCAAATCCACGAAAGGACGGAAAGAGGATAAAAAAACTTTTCAGAAAATACATTCAAACAAGCTTATTCTCAGGGACAATTTAACATGCCTAGTTCCCTTCTAATGAATTCAAATTGGTCTTCATTTAAGGCTTTTGTAAAAATATCTGCTAATTGATGCTTTGTGTCAATAAACTCTAGAACGACATTATTGTTAAGGACATGATCACGTATGAAATGATGTCTAACGTCGATATGCTTAGTTCTAGAGTATTGAATTAGATTTTTGGTAAGACATATGGCACTTGTATTATCACATTTTATGAGAATATTTTTCAAGTGAATTCCATAGTCTTCTAAAGTATTCTTCATCCAAACAACTTGTGCACAGCATGCACTTGCAGCAATGTATTCGGCTTCCGCCATAGATAGTGCAACTGAGTTTTGTTTCTTAGAAGTCCAAGAAACAAGTGCATGTCCTAAAAATTGATATGTTCCAGATGTACTTTTTTTATCTATCCTGCATCCGCCAAAATCGGCATCTGCATAAGCTATTAAATCGAATTTATCGGATTTCGGATACCACAATCCTAAATTGGGAGTTCCTTTAAGATATCTAAGTATTCTTTTAACACTCTTAAGATGAGATAATTTAGGATTAGATTAAAACCTAGCACAAAGTCCTACACTAAACATGATATCCGGTCTAGTTGTGGTGAGGTAGAGTAGACTACCTATCATTCCCCTATACGTTTTTTGATCGAAATTTTCACTATTTTCATCCATATCTAACTTAGTCGAAGTACTCATAGGAGTGTTTATCGCTTTTGAACCATCCATGTTAAATCGTTTTAACAATTCTAATGTATATTTAGATTGATTAAGAAATATACCATTACTAAGTTATTTAATTTGTAATCCTAAAAAGAAGATTAATTCACCCATTAGACTCATTTCAAATTCATGACTCATACACTTGGCAAATGATTCACATAGTGATTCATCCGAAGAACTAAAAATAATATCATCAACATAAATTTGCACAATAAGAAAATTATTTTCAAAGTGTTTTATAAACAATGTAGTATCAACCTTGTCTTTGGTAAAATTATTTAAAATAAGAAAGGAACTAAGCCTTTCATACCAAGCTCTAGGTGCTTGTTTCAAGCGATAGAGAGCCTTAGTCAATTTGAATACATCATTAGGAAGAAGAGAATTTTTAAATCCAAGAGGTTGTTTGACATATACTTCTTCGGAAATAAAACCATTCAAGAAGGCACTTTTGACATCCATTGGAAATAGCTTAAAATTATTACTACTAGCATAGGCAAGGAGCATCCTAATGGCTTCTAATCTTGTCACAGGAGCGAAGGTTTCTTCATAGTTGATACCTTCTTCTTGGTTGAAACCTTTGGCCACTAATCTAGCCATGTTTCTAACCACGATACCGCATTCGTCTTGCTTGTTTCTAAAGACCCATTTAGTATCAATGACTAAATGGTCACTAGGTCTAGGAATAAGCTTCCATACCTCATTCCTCTCAAATTGGTTCAATTCCTCTTACATTGCAATGACCCAAGAATCATCTTTCAAGGCCTCATCAATGCATTTAGGTTCGATTTGAGAAAGGAAGGCGGCGTTAGCACAAAAATTCTTGAAGGAAGAACGAGTTTGAACCCCTTTTGATGTATCTCCTAGAATTAGCTCCTTTGGATGAGCATCCACATACTTCCATTCCTTAGACAAGGAAGAAGATGTATCCAAGTTTTTATTTTGAGGAGGGGGTTCATTTAAATTTAAATTTTCAAAACCAAGATCATCATCAAAATCATTTTTATTTACCTCAAAAATTTCATTGAAAATAACATGAATAGACTCTTCTATAACTAAGGTTCTTTTGTTGAAAACATGAAAAGCCTTAGAAACGGAAGAGTAACCAAGAAAGGTGCCTTCATCGGATTTGGCATCAAATTTTCCTAAAGCATCCTTTTTATTCAAAATAAAGCATTTGCAACCGAAAACTTTAAAGTAAGAAACATTTTATTTTTTGTTATTTCATAATTCATGGGGAGTTTTTGACAGAGACGGTCTTATTAGAACCCTATTCATGATGTAGCAAGCCGTATTAACGGCTTTGCCCCAAAAATACTTGGGTAGACTATGTTCATTCAACATAGTTCTTGTCATTTCTTGTAGGTTTCTGTTTTTTCTTTCAACTACTCAATTTTGTTAAGGATTTCTTGGAGTGGAGAAGTTGTGATTATATCCATTAGATTCACAAAAACTTTGAAAGTCACGGTTTTGAAATTCGACACCGTGATCACTCCGAATTGATGAAATCATGAAGCCTTTTTCGTTTTGAGTGAGTTTACAAAATTTAGAGAAACATTTGAAACAATCACTTTTGTGAGCCAAGAAATAGGTCCAAGTGTATCTAGTATAGTCATCTACAATTACAAAGGCATATTTGCTTCCTCCTAGACTTATTATGTCAATTGGTCCAAATAAGTCCAAATGGATTAATTGTAATGGTCTAGTGGTGCTAATTTGATTTTTTGATTTGAAACTAGTCTTTATTTATTTACCTAGTTGACACGCATCACATACTTTGTCCTTAACAAACTTCATATTGGGAATCCCTCGTACTAATTCTCTAGAAGAGATCTTAGATATTAGTTTCATACTTGCATGGCCTAATCTCCTATGCCAAAGCCAAGCATCATCATTTAAAGTAGAGAAGCACATTTCATTACTTAGTTCATCAAGGTTGATGGTGTAGACATTATTTTGTTTCAAAGCAATCATTGACATGTTATTGTTTGGTTTTTCAATAATGCACACATTAAATTCAAATCTAATGATATAACCTTTATCGCATAATTGACTAATACTTAAGAGATTATGTTTTAATCCATCAACTAGTAATACATCATCAATAGAAAAACTTAATTTGTTACCTATGGTTCCCTTGCCAATGATTTTGCCTTTGTTGTTGTCTCCGAAGGTGACGTACCCTTCTTCTTTGCTAGTGAGCATAAAGAAATGAGATGGATCTCCAGTCATGTGTCTTGAGCATCCCTATCGAGATATCATCTCTTGCTCTTAGCTTGTGGGTTTGTCTACAAAAGAGGATGGTTTTTAGGTACCCATTTGATTTTGGGTGCCTCAAAAATTGATCTACCAATTTTGTTATTCCTTATTGAACTATTTATAGTTCCTTTAGGAACCCATATTAATTTATATGGACTAATTTTCCTAAATGGATATTTGTAAGTAACATGTCCGGATTTAAACAAAAATTACATTTCAAATAAGATGAAACATGTAATGTGGGTCCTTTAATGAAAGTGGTAGGATTTTGATGAGATCCTCTCACAAAACCAATTCCACTTCTATTTGTGACGTGACCCTTATTTGCAAGGATCATGTCCAATCCCTTGCTACCGACCTTAAACTTGTTTAAGGTCTTTTTAAGTAGCAAATTTTTATTTTTTATTACTTCTAAATGTTCACACTTAGAGCATAGAGGAGTTTGAAGACTATCAAGCTTATTTTGTAGTAAGACATACTCTTTCTTTAAGATATTAAACTTCTTGCTAATAGTTCTACACTCATCAAATAATTCGTGAAAAGTGATAGAAAGTTCATCGAAAGATAAATCTTGATTAATTGAATCATATACCTTTTCTCCTAAAGCCATTAGCCCGAAATTTGCCTCCTCTTTGTTGCTAGCTTCTTCACTTTAAGAATCACTTAAATCGTCCCAAGTTGCTTTTAGAGTTTTCTTCTTTTTTGGTTGATTCTTCTTGACTTGAGGGCATTCATTTTTGAAGTGTCATGGCTTCTTGCATTCGTAGCATATCACTTGGTCCTTTTTAGGTTCAAGTCTGTTTTTAGTGTTATTTTTAAATTTATTCTTTCTTATAAATTTTTAAAATTTTTAAGTTAAAAGTACAATGTCATTGTCACTGTCCTCATCACTTGATGTTCGTTTTAAGTGGTCTTCTTGTGATGCGAGTGACATATCCTTCCTGTTCTTTGGAAGGGGGTACTCGAGCTCTTCATGAGCATGACATGTCATTTCGTATGTCATTAGAGACCCAATAAGTTCTTCAAGAGAAAATGTTTTAAGGTCCTTAGCCTCTTGAATGGCCGTAACTTTTGGATCCCAACTTTTAAGAAGGGCTCTTAAGATTTTAGTTACAAGTTCAAAGTTAGAAAAATCTTTACCAAGAGCTTTGAGTCCATTAATGATATCCATGAAACGGGTGTACATGTCTCCGATGGACTTACTTGGTTTCATTCGGAAAAGTTCATAAGAGTGCATAAGAATGTTGATTTTGGATTCTTTCACTCGGCTAGTACCTTCTGAGTTACCTCAAGAGTCCTACAAATATCAAAAGCCGAATCACAAATTGAAACGCGATTGAATTCATTTTTGTCTAATGTACAAAATAGGGCATTCATAGCCTTTACGTTTAAAGCAAAAACCTTCTTCTCCGATTCATCCCATTCGCTCATCGGAAGAGAAGATTTTTGAAATCTATTTTCGATAATAGACCAAAGCTCGAAATCCATGGAAATGAGGAAGATCCTAATACGAGTTTTTCAATACGTGTAATCTGACCCAATAAACATAGGTGGATGTGTAATGGAATGACCCTCATGCATACTAGAGTAAGCCATCTCTCTTGGGTATTAAACCAAATATGAGAGTGAGCCTTGCTCTGATACCAATTGTTAGGATCAGAGCGGCACTAAGAGGGGGGGGCGGGGGGGTGAATTAGTGCAGCGGATTAAAACTTATAAGTTTAAAAATGAATTCGTGAATACGAGGAGATTTCGTTTCGATAGTAACTTGAGTAGATGAAAACCGAAAGCTAACAGTAGTGTAAATAACAATTTCAGGAAAGTAAGAACTCACACATTCAAGGAACACACCAATTTAAAGTGGTTCGGTCAAAATGACCTACATCCACTTACGAAGCCTTCTTCGAAGAGGCTCCCAACTTCCACTAGCAAATCACTTTGAAGGGGAAGGACAAATACCACTCTTACAACCTTTTATAAGTGGTTCACACTCTTACAAATTTTCAACGAGAAAGAAGGAGGTGAACACTCAAGCAATTGAAAATAAGACTTTGCTAAGGCTTTTATCTCAATCTATTGCTTCTCAAGAGTTGTATTCTTTGCTGAGAATTGAGAGGTATTTATAGACCCCAAGAGGATTCAAATTTGGGCTCCAAATTTTGAATTCTCTTGGGTTCCCGATGCTGGCAATGCCACCGCCTATCAGTGGCGGTGCCACCGCCTGTCAGTGTTTGACACTAACAGTGTACTGGCGATGCCACCGCCCAGCCCGGCGATGCCACCACCCGACCTCTCGGGTGCTGGGTGGTGCTACCGCCCAGTCCAGCGATACCATTGCCCGATCCTCGGGTTCTGGGCGGTGCCACCGCCCAACCTTTCCCAATCATTGGTTGGGCTTCAAATCCGGTCCAAACCAAGTTATATTCGAGCCCAGTTGGCCCCTAACCAGGATATATGATTATCCCTTAATCCTAACCCTAATTATATGCAAACTATGCAACTGAAAACATAGTCCTAAGCAAGCTTTCAACCGACAAACGTCAAGTCTCCTTCCGATGAGCTTTCCGGCAGACTTCTAAAACACCTTCGGATTTCTTCCGGCGGACTCCCAGCAGGCTCCCGATCTTGTGGTGAGTTCTATGAGTAGTCGAGCCTTCTTGGTGAACCCTGCGAACCTCCGACGATCTCTTTGGCGGACTTTCAAAAATTCCAATAAGTCCCTGATTTCTTCTCGGTTGGTTCCGGCAGCATCTCCGACAAATCTTCGGACTCTCAAACACCCATCGAACTTGACTCCGGTATCCTTACTTTATGTTTTCAAGCTATCGTAGTTAATCCTACATACTTAACTCAATAATATGGATTAGATCAATTAACCCATCAATTGATTTTATCATCAAAATCTGAGATTCAATAATATGTTGTATACCCATCCATGTGATTGATGTAGTTGGTCTTATAGCTGCTCATGTAGGGACACTAGGGATATAGTACAAGTGCTCATTAGAGAATGAGTTCACTGATTGATCCGCTTACGAAATGCTGGATAGTTAATGATGCCTTATTGTTAGATAGTGATTCCGTAGTCCTAGTGGTGTATCTGGTCCTTAGACTTGAGACACCAAGGATGTCCTATATGAGTACTCAATTCTTTGATACCGGACTTATAGGTCTAGAGGTTCCAGATCTAGCATAATCGGTTATCAAGAGTGGTAGCCAACCTTACAAGGACTATTGAGTATCGATAGAGGATCATCCACTCTCGATGTCATGAGAGGAATATACCATGTGTTCTTGCTTAAACAAATCCCTAGCTAGGGTCATTCGGATTGAGAGAGAAAGAGTTCTTCGATAGAATCCGATTAGAGCGAGAATCGAGTAAAAACCGTATGGGTCTACCGCATCATACCCGGTATACGATCTTTGGGATATTAGATAGATGAGAGACTATAGATATATGATAACTGAGGATAAATAGGTCCAATGGATTGGATTCCCCTGTATTATCTAGGGACTGTAGCGTAGTAGCCTAGTACATCCATAGTCGATGAGTCGAGTGAATTTTTATGGAGATAATAACTCACTGAGCTAGGAGTTCTGATAGGTATGACTTATGGCCAGCTCGATATTAGGCCTAGAGGGTTACACAAATATGGTAGGCATTATGATGAGTAGAGGTTCGGATATGAGATATCTGTCGAAGCTCCTATCTTATTGGATATCCAATAAGCCCCTGAATTATTAGATCTTATGGATGAAATCCAAGAAGAGCCAAAAAGAGATTATTAGAGAGAGATCCACTAATCTAAGAGGGTTGGGTAGTTGGATGGAGATCCAATACCTAATAGGGCAGGATCCATTAGGGTTAAGTTGACAAAGGACCTCTATAAATAGGAGGGAACTAATAGCTCATAGGCTAGAGCCTTTTTGGTTGCCTTCTCCTATTCTCCTCCCCTTCTCCTTCTTAGAGTAAGCCTGGAGTTTTGAGGAGTATCATCGCAGCCCTATTGTGTGGATCACCGCTAGAGAGGAGGACGCTTGACCTCCTTCACCCTCTCCTAGAGATCTATAGGGATTCAGGGATATACAATCTCCCTAGGAAACATAATCTTTCATTTACGTAGTTTTAATTTTTATAGATTTTTGTGTACTAATCTTCGTACAATGACGAATATATCTTTGGAAAATTAGGGGTTTTATTTTTAATGTTCTTCTGCTGCGTTTGTGATGTCACCCCCAAGATTTCCCAACAGAACCTCCTTAGAACATGTTTGGACTTTTGATGAGATCTGGGTTCCTTCGCTTGAGCAATTGCCTCATTGTTGTCGCAATATAAAGGAATCAGCTCCTCACTGCCTAGCACGACTTCCAGATCTGTGATGAACTTCTTTATCTAGATTCCCTCATTTGCTGCTTCTTCCGCAGCAATGTACTCCACCTATGTGGTCGAGTCAACAGTAGTATCTTACTTGGAACCCTTCCAATATACTGCTATTCTATTTAGGGTGAACACATACCCTGAATTTGATAAGACCCTAAGGTCTTATCGTGGAAAAAAGGGGAGAAATGGAAGAAAATAGGAAAAAGGGAATGATAATGATCGCTTTGAGGGGATCAGTCTCCTTGATCGCTTCGAGGGGATCAGCCTCCTTGATCACTTCGAGGAGATCGGCCTCCTTGATCGCTTTGAGGGGATCGACCTCCTAGGGTTTGTCATAACAAACCGGAATAATATTTCCTTGATTAACTGATTCCTAAAGAAATGGTTACATCACTATTTATAGAGTTCCACCTAGAGTCCACCAAGACTTCGACTCTTAATAATAAATAAATATTAAATAAATCTCTACTTGACTCTAACAGAACTAAACATACTCAGTAAACAATTAAACTAAATAGACTCAATAAACATTATTCAAAAGCTCAGAAAAAGGGTCCTAACAGAATTATACTTACTATCATCAACATTAAATTAGAAACTCGAGTCCATGTAGCCCTTAACCTTAAAGCTACCTCCTCTATATACTAGTAAAAGATCTTTAGTTATTCTCAAGTACTTAAGGATAAACTTTACTACCTTCCTGTTAGGACTCTAGCTAGGAGAGTCCTAATTGATAGGGACATTGTTAGGACTCTAGCTAGGAGAGTCCTAATTGAGAAGGGCATTCATGTAAAATCTTCCTAAGCCGACCCCTATTAAAGAGGTGAAGAGGCCAGCTAGGGTTTGAAGGTTATTTCTTAGAAAAGAATTAGGAGTTGTAAAAGAATAAGAGTCTTGAGTAGGAGTCCTATTAGGAGTCTTAAGTAGTAGTCTTAATTGAGTAGGAGTCTTGAGTATGAGTCCTATTAGGAGTTAGGGTTTAGAAACCCTATAAATAGCCATGTATTCATCCTCTTTTGATAAGCAATAGATGAATCATTTTTGTAGCCTTTGAGCAACAATTTGGAAGAAGGAACCCCTATAGAGTTCCAAGGAGGCCGATCCCCTAAAGAGATCAAACCCAAGTATAGAATATGCAAGGGTTCTAATACCTGGTATCAAAGCAATGTTCTTAGCATCTCGCTGTCATTCCATAGCCATTCATTAGCCCTCCACAGTCGCCCAAATCAATTCCCACAGTTGTTTAAAAGATCGTCGTCAACTTCCACCATTATCTCCACTACCGCGAATCATCCTTTGATCTCCCCGTGAATTGCAATATGTTCTGGTTTCCTACCTTACTGCTGCTGCAATTTAGTTATCCTTATTCAAAAATCCAAAAAAGAAATTGTTCTTATATTGCTACATAAACTTTTCATCACAAAGCTTTCATCTCTACGACGAAAGATACATTACAGAATTCCAGCCACATAGCACAATCTATTTGATCTTGCTACTACGTTTTTTCTATCTAAGTTTCTACGAATTTTTTATGACAACTTTAATACTTCCTAACAGCACATTTTTGTTTAGTTTTGTCAAAAAATTCTCAATATAAACCATTGATCTTTTACATCTAATCTGCTATACTTAAAAATCTGCACTGTAAAATTTCAACCGTATAGCACTACTTGTTTGATCTTGATATTACATTTTTTCTATCCAAATCTCTATAAAATTTTTATGATAGCTTTGACACTTCCTAACAGTATATTTTCCTTTGGTTTTGTCAAAAATTTCTCAATATAAACCACTGATCTTTTATGTTCAATCTGCTACACTTGAAAATCTGTGCTGCAGAAAATTTCAACCGCATATTATTGCCTTAACTTATCTATTTGCAATCTTTTTTGAATGAAATTTCTTATACACTTTATAGATCATCTTGGCTTCCATCTAAGATTGATTTAATGAGGAATTCATCTCTAAAAATGATTTTGTGTTGCTACAAATTTTCGTCGTAAACCATTGAAATTTTTCGATGAGAATTCTGCTATCGCAACTTGCACCAATTTTCTTACTGTTACTGCCAAAATTTTCTTGATTAAATTGGACATCCTTGCTGTCATATAAACTAAGATATTGCTGTCAATTCCCTCCTCAAATCTCTCAAGTTTTTGGTGAAAATTTTATCGAGAAACCATTGTTTCTTCGATGATAATTTTGCTCTTACAAGACAACACAATTCTGTAGCAAACTTCCACTGATTTCTATCAAACCTTTGCTGCCATCTACCACAGATCTAAAACTTTCATCCATAGCCTTAAAACTCCACCAAACCATAGCCTGCAAAATAAGTCTAAACCGCAACCTACATCTACCAATCCACCAACCCTTTTGACCATCACTTCTCTCAACCTATACATGCCTTTAACCCGACAACAAAAGAGAGATCTTAATATCATAAATTTGGAGGTGTATACTATGGCATTTGAGGAGGCAATCAATGCTAAATTTGAAGCCTTCGAGGCGCGAATGGAGGATAAGATTCGGACTCTCTTTACCGAACTTAGTTTAGGCCAACCACCAAGCCCGAAGAAATCACATCAAGGAGAGAGCTCTAACCAATCATATCAAGCCTAAAGATATGATTTTCAAGAGAGGGGAGGCTCTATGACCAACTCCAACTATCCACGCATGAGAGTGGACTTCCCTAGATGGGAAGAAGGAGACTCGATTAGTTGGATCTCGTGCACCGAGCGATATTTTCAGTACCATAAAACTGCGAATGCATCCATGGTGGAAATTACGGCTATACATCTTGAAGGGGATGTCATATAGTAGTTTGACTAGTTTGAACACACTCATTGAGTCCTTTCGTGACTAGTTTGAACACACTATTGGGGACCTTCATTGAGGGCTTGAAGCCGGAGATCTGGGGAGAAGTTAAAGCATGACAACCATACACGCTTATGACAGTTATCTCTTTCGTACGACTTCAAGAAGAGCGATTGAACCATGAAACCCGGAGGACTAGGATCACTTCTCGACCTACAATATTGAAGCCCTCAGCCCCCCCTACTATCAATCGAGTCCCTACACCAAAAAGGTTGACAAGAGAAGAACTTCGAGAGCGATCTACGAAGGGGTTATGTTGGCATTGCGACGAGCCGTGGAGCCACGAGCATCGCTGTAGAAAAGGGAGACTTCTTATGATTGAACCAGTAGAAGAAAAGGTCATTGAACATATAAAAGAGAGTCTTGAACATGAAGAAGAAGATACAAAAGAAGAGTCACAACCGACTGACATTATGGTACACGCACTAGTCGACTACTCAAACCTACAAATGATGAAAGTTTGAGGCATTCTCAAACAACAACCGATCACTATTCTTATCGACACGGGCAGCACTAATAACTTCCTGAATAGTAAGGTTGCTACTCGGATGGCACTGCATATCGAAGGTTGCAGCAAGTTCGATGTAATGGTTGCCAATGACAAAATCCTAAAGTGTGACCAAAGATGTCCGTAGGTGAAACTATTACTGCAAGACCAAGAAATCATCACCGACTTCTTCCTCCTACCAATTGATGACTATGAGGCCATACTTAGCATAGAATGGCTGACTATGCTAGATGATGTCTCTTGGGACTTTTTCAAATTAATTATGAAATTCTACTGCAAAGGCAAATAGATCATCCTACACGGGAAGTGCGGAAGCAACGTAACCACCATTTCGACCCAACGAATGGAGAAAGTTTTGCATAAAGAAAATGGTGGCTTTTTGATACATCTCCAGCAGCAACCAGAGTAGAAGAAAATGGAAATTGAAGATCTAAATCTTGCCCAACTGCTTGCTAAATTTACCGACATTTTTGCTGAACCGCGCGGTCTTCCTCCTTCTCGGCAACATGACCATCGGATTCCAATCCTTCCGGGCAAGCCACCAGCGAACACTCGACCGTACCAATATCCTCACCTCTAGAAAGATGAAATTGAAAAGATCGTAAAGGAGATGCTTGAAACAGGGGTGATTCGGCCAAGTTGCAACCCCTATTCCTCACCGGTGCTACTTGTACGCAAAAATGACGGAACTTGGCATATGTGCATCGACTACCAAGCTTTAAATGGCATCACTGTCAAGGATAAGTACCCAATACCAGTGGTGGATGAACTTCTTGATGAATTAAAAGGAGCTCAAGTCTTCACGAAGTTGGACCTCCAATCCGGTTACCACCAAATTCGGGTATGTGATGATGACATTCCAAAAACTGCATTCCGCACACATGATGGCCATTATGAATTCTTAGTAATGCCTTTTGGACTCACTAATGCTCCTTCAACCTTTCAAAGTCTCATGAACGATATTTTTCGGAGCTTTCTTCATAAATTTGTGCTAGTATTTTTCGATGATATTCTCATTTACAGCCCTTCTCTTGAGACTCACTTTCAACATTTACGGATTGTTTTGACGATCCTTCGGGAGAATACTCTTTTTATTAAGCAACCAAAGTACAGCTTTCTCCAACAAAAAGTAGAGTACCTTAGGCATATAATATCAGAAGGAGTGGCGGTAGACCCAACAAAAATTGAGGCAATGCAAGGCTGGCCGAAACCTACAAACGTGAAATTACTACGCGAGTTCCTTGGACTAATGGGCTACTACCAAAAATTTGTTAAGGACTATGGGAAGATCAGTGCACCCCTCACTTCTCTACTAGAAAAAGATGTTTTCCAATGGTCAGACAAAGCCTCCGCTGCCTTCGACAAACTTAAGGCAGCGATGACAACGACGCCGGTGCTAGCGCTATCAGATTTTAGCCAACCCTTCATCATTGAGGCCGATGCATCTGGAGTCAGAATTGGAGCCGTTCTCATGCAAGATGGTCAACCACTCGCATACACTAGCAAAGCATTATCTCCCTCCCATCAAAACATGTCAGTCTATGATAAGGAGATGCTCGCCATTGTGCATGCAGTAACGATATAGAGACCCTACCTGATTGGCCAACTATTTCAAATTAAAACTGACTATAGAAGCCTCAAGTACTTTTTGGAGCAAAAGATATCATCTCCTGGGCAGCAAAAATGGGTAAAAAACTTCTTAGATTTGATTATGAAATTATTTATAAAAAGAGAAAAGAAAACGTTATTACAAATACACTCTCACGGCTACCTGAGCAAACTAAGGTTTCAGTCATCTTCCTTCCAACCACTAGTCTCCACAAGGACATTAGGGAAGAATGAAACAAGGATCCAGAGATCAGCAACATCATAAAAAAATTGGAGGAGGATCCAAGTGCAATAACCCACTACACTTGGGATTCGAGGGATTTACGCTACAAAGGTCGCATTGTGCTTATATCTGACTCCCCTTGCATCACAATCATCCTGCATGAAATGCACTCCATACCTTCAGCAGGGCACTCCAGATTCCTGAGAACCTACAAAAGAGTAAAGCAAAATTTTTATTGGAGAGGGATGAAAAAAATTATTGCTGAATATGTGGCACAATGTGATATATGTCAATAGCATAAAGGTGAAACTATGGCAAATCCAGGGAAGCTACAACCACTACCCATACTGGACTCAGTGTGGACTGACATCTCCATGGACTTCGCTGAAGGGCTGCCACCTTCCAAAGGTAAAAGCACAATTCTCATGGTGGTTGATCGACTTACGAAATATGCTCATTTTTGTGCTATGAGAAATCCCTATACTACTACTAGTATTGCCCAGATTTTCATAGAAAATATTGTTAAACTGTATAGGATGCTAAGGTCCATTGTAAGTGATTGTGATAGGATCTTCACTAGTAAATTTTGGACCGAGTTATTTCAATTATAAAGCACTAAACTCAAGATCAGCACAGCATATCATCCACAAACTGATAGCCAAACAGAGGTGGTAAACAGGTGTTTAGAGACGTACCTTCGGTGTTTCGCCAACGACCGACCAAAAGAGTGGGCGAAATGGCTTCCCTGGGCCAAATGGTGGTATAATACTACATATTATTCATCTATAAAATATGCCCCTTATGAAGCATTATATGGTCGGCCGGCCCCTGTGATTCCAAAGTATGTAATTGGCTTGGCCAAGGTAGATCAGGTCGACCAAGGATTGATTAACAAGGATAAACTCCTACAACTGTTAAAGGATAATCTCTTTACCGCTCAAGCTAGAATGAAGCAGCAAGCTGACACACGATGAAGCGAAAGAGAATTTTCAGTAGGAGGTTGGGTTTATCTTCGCCTACAGCCATACAAGCAACTCTCCATCGACACTCGAGCCTCCATGAAGCTATCCTCACATTTTTATGGGCCCTATCAGATCACAGAACATATTGGAGCCATGGCGTACAGACTCAAATTACTTGAGAATGCCAAAATTCACCTTGTCTTCCACGTGTCATGCTTGAAGTCCAAGTTGGGAGAACACGAGTCACCCCAGATCTAACTGTGCAACACCACTGACGTCACCGATGTCCCTCTACTGAAGTACTAATGCATTAAAATAATTTACCACTTGAAGATGTCACATGGGAACCATATGAAGAGCTGAAGACCCGATTCCCTAAGTTCATGGAATCTCAACCTTGAGGACAATGCTGATTTGAAGAGGGGGGTCTGTTAAGACTCTAGCTAGGAGAGTCCTAATTGATAGGAACATTGTTAGGACTCTAGCTAGGAGAGTCCTAATTGAGAAGGACATTTATGTAAAACCTACCTAAGCCGACCCTATTAAAGACGTGAAGAGGCCGGCTAGGGTTTGGAGGTTATTTCTTAGAGAAAAATTAGGAGTTATAAAGGAATAGGAGTCTTGAGTATGAGTCCTATTAAGAGTCTTAAGTATGAGTCCTAATTGAGTAGGAGTCTTATTATGAGTTAAGGTTTAGAAACCCTATAAATAACTATGTATTCATCCTCTTTTGATAAGCAATAGATGAATCTTTTCTGCAGCCTTTGAGCAGCAATTTGGAGGAAGAAACCCCTATAGAGTTCCAAGGAGGTCGATCCCCTAAAGAGATCAACCCCAAGTTTAGAATCTATAAGGGTTCTAACACTTCCATTGTTCCAAACCTGGATCCGCCTAATATCTGCTCGTAACACTTAAATATGCATTATATCAAGATTGGCAAATAGCATAACATACATAATAGATCCTATCGTTGAGGTATAGGGTATCCTATCTATGTTTGCCCTTTCTACTAGAGTATTTGGGGATATACTCCAAGAAAGTGATATTCTATATCTCATTAGTATGAGACCTCTCTTGAAATTTTTCATGTCAAACCTTTTGACAATGATGTCTATGTACTTGGATTGGGACAAGCAATCATCCATTTTGATCTATCTCTATAGATCTGAATCCCCAGGATATAGGATGCTTCCCCTACATCCTTCATAGAGAAATGCCTAAATACCCAAGTCTTAATTATGGATAACATTCCTATATCATTCCCATCCACATATAACACCAAGAAGATGATAACATGTTAGAACCCTTGTAGTTTCTAAACTTGGGGTTGATCTCTTTAGGGGATCGGCCTCCTTGGAACTCTATAGGGGTTCCTCCCTCCAAATTGCTGCTCAAAGGCTGCAGAAAAGATTCATCTATTGCTTATCAAAAGAGGATGAATACATAGCTATTTATAGGTTTTCTAAACCCTAACTCCTAATATGACTCCTACTTAAGACTCCTCCCTCCAAATTGCTGCTCAAAGGCTGCAGAAAAGATTCATCTATTGCTTATCAAAAGAGGATGAATACATAGCTATTTATAGGTTTTCTAAACCCTAACTCCTAATATGACTCCTACTTAAGACTCCTACTCAATTAAGACTCCTACTCAAGACTCCTAATAGGACTCCTACTCAAGACTCCTATTCCTTTACAACTCCTAATTCTTCTCTAAGAAATAACCTTCAAACCCTAGCCGGCCTCTTCACCTCTTTAATAGGGGGTCGGCTAAGGTAGGTTTTACATGAATGCCCCTCTCAATTAGGACTCTCCTAGTTAGATTCCTAACAGACCCGCCCTCTTCAAATCAACCTTGTCCTCGAGACTAACAATCCATGAATTCTGGGAATTTGATCTTCAAGTCTTCATAGTTCTCCTAAGTGGCACTTTCTGCTAGTAAGTTTGCCCACTATATTAGCACTTCAATAGTGGGTCATCGTCGTCGAGTCACGATCCGTCGATCAATAATGGCACTCGATTGGGTATCGAGTTTTCCTTGGGTAGTTATATTTGGTGGGTGGCTTTGGGCTGTCTCCAAGCACTTGTTCATCACTTCCATCTGGTCATCGGTTTGTGGGTGATATGCCGTACTCCTTTTCAATTTAGTGCCCTGTATTTGGAATAACTCTATCCAAAATCTACTCGTGAAGATGCAAGTAGAATTTGGCACAAGCACAATGCGTCCCTTATAGCGCAATTCTTTTGAGTCTTAACTATAATGAGTCTCCAGATCTTCCTGACATTCTCTCTTAATATCCTCAGGGATGTTGCTAGTCGAAAGTGAAATGATTAAAAATTCAGCTTGCTTGGGTAGCCGTGTAAGCGCATCTGCAACAACATTCTCTTTCCCTTTTTTGTAAGTTATTTCATTATCATATCCAAGAAGTTTTTTTTACCCATTTTTGCTGCTCGGGGGAAGATATCTTCTGCTCCAAGAAATATTTTAGGCTTTTATAGTCAGTCTTGATTTGAAAGCGTCGCCCGATCAAGTACGATCTCTATTTAGCCACCGCATGCACAATCGCGAGCATCTCCTTATCATAAATAGTCATTTTTAGATGGGAAGGAGATAATGCCTTACTGGTATAAGCGATGGGGCGGCCATCTTACATTAGTACAACACCAATTCCGACTCTGGAGGCATCGGCTTCAATAACGAAAGTCTTACCGAAGTCGAGTAGCTATAGTACGAGCGTTGTCGTCATTGCAGCCTTAAGTTTGTCGAAGGTGGTAGTTGTTGAATCTCGGATTTTGATGATAAAATCAATTGATGGGTTAATTGATCTAATCCATATTATTGAGTTAAGTGTGCAGGATTAACTACGATAACCAGAAAACATAAAGCAAGAATATTGGAGTCAAGTTCGATGGACGTTTAAGAGTCCGAAGAATCGTCGGAGATGCTGCCGGAACCAACCGAGAAGAAATCGGGAACCTGTCGAAATTTTCGGAAGTTCGCCGAAGAGATCGTCGGAGGTTCGCGGAGAACACCGAGAAGTCTCGGCTACTCATTGAAGTCGTCAAAAGATCGGGAGCTTGCTGGGAGTCCGTCGGAAGAAATCCGAAGGCATATCGGAAGTCCGCTGGAAGTTCGTCGGAAAGCTCGCCGGAACAAGACTCGAAGTTCGCGGTTGAAAACTTGCTTGGGATGTTTTTAGTTATGTAGTTCACATGTAATTAGGATTAGGATTAAAAGATAATCCTATATCCTGGTTAGGGGCCAACTGGGCCCAAAATTAGACTTAGTTTGGGCTAAATTTAAAGCCCAACCAGTGAACCGAAGGGTCTGGCGGTGGCACCGCCCAGCACCCGAGAGCCAAGTGGTGGCACCGCCCAGCACCCGAGAGCCAGGTGGTGGCACCGCTTGGCTGGGCGGTGGCACCGCTTGGCTGGGCGGTGGCACCGCTTGGCTGGGCGGTGGCACCGCCAGTCCATTGTCAGTGTCAGACACTGACAGGCGGTGGCACCGCCAACATCGGGAACCAAAGAGAATTTAAATTTTGGAGCCCAAATTTGAATCCTCTTGAGGCCTATAAATACCCCTCAAGTCTCAGCTGAGATTACAACTTTTTGAGAAGCAATTGATTGAGAGAAAGGTCTTAGAAAAGTCTTAGCAAGTCTTGTTTTCAATTTGCTAGAGTTTTCACCTCCTTCTTTCTTGCTAAAAATTTGTAAGAGTGTGAACCGCTTGTAAAAAGTTGTAAGAGGGGTATTTGCCCTTCCCCTTCAAGAGATTTGCTAGTGGAAGGTGGGAGCCTCATCGAAGAGGGCCTCACAAGTGGATGTAGGTCATTTGACCGAACCACTTTAAAATCGGCGTGATATCTGGTTTGCATTTCTTATTGCTATTTACATTACTGTAAACCTTCTTAAGTGCTTCATTTCCTCATTACCTTTGCTACATATCTTTACGAACACATGTTCAAGTTAAGCTTTGCAAGTTCGGTTATTATCGTATCAAAAGATTTGTCGAAACGAAAGTTTTAATCCGCTGCACTAATTCACCCCCCCCTTTTAGTGCCGCTCCGATCCTAACAATTGGTATTAGAGCAAGGCTCACTCTTATATTTGGTTTGATAACCAAGAGAGATGGCTTACTCCGGCATATATGAGGGTCATTCTATCACACGTCCACCCATGTTTAATGGGTCGGATTATACTTATTGGAAGACTCGTATGAGGATCTTCCTCATTTCCATGGATTTCGAGCTTTGGACTATTGTCGAAAACGGATTTCAAAAATCTTCTCTTCCGATGAGCGAATGGAATGAATCAGAGAAGAAGGTTTTTGCTTTAAACGCAAAGGCTATGAATGCCTTGTTTTGTGCACTAGACAAAAATGAATTTAATCGTGTTTCAATTTGTGATTCGGCTTTTGATATTTGAAGAACTCTTGAGGTCACTCATGAAGGCACTAGCCGAGTGAAAGAGTCCAAAATAAACATCCTTGTGTACTCTTACGAACTTTTCCAAATGAAACCAAGTGAGTCCATCGAAGACATGAACACCCGGTTCACGGATGTCATCAATAGACTCAAAGCTCTAGGTAAAGATTTTACTAACTTTGAACTAGTAACTAAAATCTTAAAATCCCTCCCTAAAAGTTGGGATCCAAAAGTTACGACCATTCAAGAGGCCAAAGACCTTAAAACATTCCCTCTTGAAGAACTTATTGGGTCTCTAATGACCTACGAAATGACATGTCAAGCTCATGACGAGCTCGAGAACCCCCTTCCAAAGAACAGGAAGGATATGGCACTCACATCACAAGAAGATCACTTGAAAGGAACATCAAGTGATGAGGACAGTGACAATGACATTGCACTTTTGACTCAAAAATTTTAAAAATATTTAAGAAAGAATAAATTTAAAAATAATACAAAAAATAAATTTGAACACAAGAAGGACCAAGTGATTTGCTATGAGTGCAAAAAACCGGGACACTACAAGAACGATTGTCCTCAAGCCAAAAAGAGAACATCAAAGAAGAAGGCGCTCAAGGCAACGTGGTGACATGGACTTAGCTGGTTTTGCCTAAGTCGTGCGGCACCCTTGCGTGTCCGTCCGCAAAGGTCAGCCTCCCCGAAGCCTCCCATTGTCCCTTAGGACCATCAAAAGAGAGAACGGGTTAGAGAGAACGCCTCAAACGGGATCCACAAGCAAACATGTCCGAAAAACACTTCATAGACAATGCAAATTACAAACAGACTTTACAAGCTCTGAACAGTGGCACAACAAAGGGTAAAATGGTCCATTACAGTCCGAAAAGCTCTCGCACGTGTCCACATGACACAACCTTTATTTACAAGCCTAAAGAGGCCACCAACCCAACTAAAATGGGACTTATAAGCCTTCGGCTGCCCCTCTACATGTTTTACAAGGCATGAACATGCCAACAGACACGGACAGATATAAGCATTACATCAAACATCCTGTTTCAAAGTTTGTCCGTGACATTCTCCCCCACTTATCCCTTCGACGTCCTCGTCGAAGCCTTTGTGAACACTGTAACTCTTCACCTTTGCTGAGTCTTCAATCTTCCGCTCCAGCTGCAATGCGCCTCCTGGCTCCCAGCTGCTCTCCGCTGCTGTTTTTGAGTAGTCGAACCTTTGATCCGCCATGCTGCTTCAACTCGCCAATGACTCTGACTCTGGTGTGGGGTTGGCTGAGTTGTGTTGATCCTCGTTGATTCCTGCGGATCCACCAAATGAAGGAAAAGACCATCCTTACTGCGCCAGTTTCTCAGAATTTCCACATGCTGCTTGAACTGGGTGGATGCTTGTTGGAGCTTTAACGAGCATCGCCTCGCAAACTTCTGAAGTTTTGGGTCCTTCCTCCACAAAATCTGCTCATTGACTCTTCTTTCAGTTAGTTGTCACATCCAAGTAGGTTCGCATCACTTCCGCTTTCGATTGGCATTTCGTTGGGAAATGAAGCGGACAATCTACTCTCAGTAGCACTGATCACCGTTGGTGAGGATTTGACAACTATTGTCTTCCATTATCTTCGAAGGGTCTTTGAACTTGTGCAGAGCTCCTCTGCTGGATGGATAAGAGAATTGGGGTACTCGGTTTCGCCCATTCTCTTAAGAGTTGAGAAGGCAAAGGTTACTTGACTTCGCCCGCCTCCTCGAGGTTGTACTTCATGCATCGAGCTGGTTACTGGCCTTCGCCTGCTCTTTGCTCACACTTCTGAAGCACTTGAAGTGTTTGCACTCCTTGCGTTGAGTTAGCTACTGTGATTCACCTTCTCAATGCCATCGAACTTCTGGAATGCGGGAAGTTTTCACCCCAACTTGGAGTAATTCTCTGATAGATGAGGTCGCCTCTGGGATTGTACCGTCTTCTCCATCAACCCTGCCGCCTACTCACTGAGTAGCAAAGGTACAGCACCGCGTACTGCTTGCTTCGTTCCTTGGTCGTGCACTCTTGCATGACCCGAAGTCCTTCACTTACGGCTATCTTGATGAGAAGCACACTGACACCGGTCTTACGAAGTTCCTCGGCCTCTGCCCTTCAGCCTTGTCCCGGTACTTGGAGATTGCCTCTGCATGCTCCACCTCCTCGGCCCCTTTCACGACCAAGCGCTCTCCCTCCGTGAGAGCAAGGGATTAATGACTTTGACGGAAGTCCCGCCTCTGTGGTACCATGGCGCTGCCATGCCCATGGCCCTACTATTCGTCACCTCGCATCTGCATCCCTTTTCTTCACGATCAGTAGAGATGTCTCCGTGGCACTCCTCTGAGTCCACCTCCATTCTAACTGATTGCTTGACTTTGGGTAGCTAAGTCCCTCTGGACTCATCGTCGCTTCCTCGCCCCTTTCGACCCCCTGCTTCAACACCTCTGTGTTCTCCAAGCAGTCTGTTTGGTCGATGGAAAGACAGACTGCAACTCCCATGCATGGCCTCTGCCATCGCATTGTAGGGTTTGCACCGATTCTGTTCTCCATAGCTTCCTTGGTAGCAACGTTCGCTTACTCGGCCTTGTCCTCTGACTTGCCGGGCTCCCTTAAGCGAATATGAGCTCTGGAGCAGTCCAACTCTCCAGCTGCTTCGATCATACCTCTGCATGATCAAGTCCCTCCCATGGGACTCCCTGGTACTTGCATACGAACTTTTCCCTTGGTGGAACCCAGCCCCCATATGCTGATGACCAAGGTTTTCATCCGATGCAAAATTCGGTGCACGCCCGGAAGACCCGCCTCTGTGGTACCATGGCCTTCACTCCTTGAATCCATAGCCCTTCTTGCCGTCGTGTTGTTCACCAAAGCGGAGCTCCCAGTAGCTCCCGATCATACCTCCATATGATCACATCCCTCACGGGACCCACTGTCGTGTGTATCGCATTGCCACGAACTGTTCCACCACGATCCGCTGCACCATGTCACCTCCTGGTGACATCTCCATTGCATTCTGATCCTTGTGGAATAAACTCGAATTGTGAACCCTCCATGTGTGGCCTCTGCCAATACATCGCAGGGTCTCATCCACCTTCGATTTTGTTCGCTCCTTTGGCAATAGACCTTCATCCACCCACTCTTGGGCCACACCTAGATGAAGCACCGCTCTAGGACAGTCCGTCGCCTAGTAGCTCCCGAAGTCCCCCGACTTCACTGCAATTGATGCACCATTGTCTGGATCCTGGGCCTCTGCCCCTACCAGCACAATCTCCACTGCGCACCGCTTCCTTCATAGCAACTCGAATGGCAACACTGTGGCATATTCTTCAAGAGTACCCGCCTCTGCGTCCTCTTGCCCCGTGCTAAGGCCTTCTGAACTCAACTTCGCCTCCGCAAATTGAGTCACCTTAGTTCCTCCCTCAAATGCTCCTCCGAGATAAGGTGCATGTGCCCCGAAGCTCCCTTCGTCTTTGGCACCATGCAAGATGAGTCCGCTCCGTCAGAATGAAGGACCCATGGAACAACATGATCCTGCTCTTGCCTCTGCAAGAGTTCATGTCCTTGACCTCTGTCTAAGGAAAGCACTGTGCCTCTGCTCCATGTTCCAACTTCTCTGCTGGCTCCCTTCATGCGGCTTGGGTACTTCGCCAAGTAACACCCAAGTTGCTCCGCTCCTCGTTTTCGCATTGAGTCGATGGTGGCCCTCGTGCCCACCATTCCACGGGTCAGCCCTCCCTTGAGTCTGATCTCCACATCGACTCCAAGTGTGCCTTCATTTGTGTTGCTCCCCCACTTGATCTCGCAATGCATCCACCAATGCATTCTCTCAAGCGAGATCATGCGATGACTCCTCGCCGCTTGCTCAGTCCATCGAGCTTCGTGGAGTTGTTGTTTATTGAGGTACTCCTCCTCAACATGTGAAGTCCGTCTCACATGATTCTCCCTCTGGAGAGCTGAGACTTATCCCTCCTGGATAACTATCCCATTGGAGCAACATCTCTCTTCGTTTCGGAGACCACCATCCCCTTGGACTACTCCGATCTGCTGAACAAACTGTGCATTGTTCTGCCTCCTGCAAACGCACTTGCTAGATTGCGACTCCCTGTCAATACAGCCACCACTGCACCCCTCAAGGTCTAGCAACATGCTGAACTCGTTGCACACTTCAGCCTCCTACGGACGTATCCTTCACATGCCGAAGAGAAAGTTTCAATGCTCCATGGTGCCGAGTCTCGGCCGCCTTGGGATGGCCACGAACATTCCGTCGTCCGCATACAAGCCCATGCATGAGTACCAAAATCTTCGAGTTAGCAATTCCCCTCACCTCTGTGAGCTTTGCATAACTCTTTTGGTCGTTGAGCAACTCTTTCCACCTTGCATGGTCTCATTCTTGCCAAGCGCCTCGCTTGCCTAGAGCACCATCAAGTATAGTTGTCAACGTTGAGCCGTAGCTCAAACTCAGCCATCCCAAACTTTGTGCGCTCCAAATTCTTCCAAGCTTGCCTGTTCTCGTGGTGCCTCTTGCGCGAAGGGTTGGCCATTCCTCTGAATGCCAATCTCGGATGCCCGCTCCTCTGAGCGACTCCTTTCCCTACATCTCCATGCCCGTTTTCCCTCAAACGGTCGCGCGTGTGCTGACTGCCCTCAACGCAGCCCCGCTAGGTCCCCCACGTTTGCATGTCAAGTGTTTCTATGAGTGCTTGTCCCGCTCTGATACCATATGACACGGACTTAGCTGGTTTTGCCTAAGTCGTGCGGCACCCTTGCGTGTCCGTCCGCAAAGGTCAGCCTCCCCGAAGCCTCCCATTGTCCCTTAGGACCATCAAAAGAGAGAACGGGTTAGAGAGAACGCCTCAAACGGGATCTACAAGCAAACATGTCCGAAAAACACTTCATAGACAATGCAAATTACAAACAGACTTTACAAGCTCTGAACAGTGGCACAACAAAGGGTAAAATGGTCCATTACAGACCGAAAAGCTCTCGCACGTGTCCACATGACACAACCTTTATTTACAAGCCTAAAGAGGCCACCAACCCAACTAAAATGGGACTTATAAGCCTTCGGCTGCCCCTCTACATGTTTTACAAGGCATGAACATGCCAACAGACACGGACAGATATAAGCATTACATCAAACATCCTGTTTCAAAGTTTGTCCGTGACAGTGGGATGATTCAAGTGCGTCCGAAGAAGAGGAGTCCAACACCGAGCAAGTTGCTCATTACGCCCTAATGGCCATCGGAGAAGAGGTAACGGATTTAATTGATGCAGATTTACCATATCATGAATTATTAAATGCCTTCCATGAGTTATTTGATGAATGTAAGACAATTAGTAGAAAATACAAATTGCTAAAAAAGGAGCATGATAGTCTCATTTGTGATGTCGATAAATTAAAGACTGAATATCATGATAGTTTAGCTCCATGTATAAAATGTCATGATCTAGAAACTCTCCAAAAGGAGAACTTGCTACTTAAGGGTCACGTTCCTAAAAGAAGTGGAATCGGATTTGTGAGAAGTCCTCACCAAAATCCAACCACCTTCATTAAAGGCCTTGTCTTACATGTTCGGCACCAAAGCAATTGCAACTTTTGTTGCAAATATGGACATAAAACTTATAAATGTCCATTCAAGAAAATTAGTCCAAACAAACTAATTTGGGTTCCTAAAGGAACCATGATCAATTCTATGCAATATGATGAACAAGTTAAATCAGTTTTTAAGACACCCAAAAGAAAATGGGTACCTAAAAATAATCCATTCTTGTAGAAACATACACCATCACAAGCTAGGAGCAAGAGATGGTATCTAGATAGTGGATGCCCAAGACATATGACTGGAGATCCATCTCATTTCTCTATGCTCACTAGCAAAGAAGAAGGGTACGTCACCTTCGGAGACAACAACCAAGGCAAAATCATTGGCAAGGGAACCATAGGTAACAAATTAAATTTTTCTATTGATGATGTCTTACTAGTTGATGGATTGAAACATAATCTCTTGAGTGTTAGTCAATTATGCGATAAAGGTTATATCGTTAGATTTGAATCAAATGTGTGTATTATTGAAAAACTAAACCATAACATAACTATGATTGCATTAAAACAAAATAATGTCTACACCATCAACCTTGATGAACTAAGTAATGAAATGTGCTTCTCCGCTTTAAATGATGATGCTTGGCTTTGGCATAGGAGACTAGGCCATGCAAGCATGAAACTAATATCTAAGATCTCATCTAGAGAATTAGTGCAAGGAATTCCAAATATAAAGTTTATTAAGGATAAAGTATGCGATGCATGTCAACTAGGTAAACAAATAAAAACTAGTTTCAAACCAAAAACTCAAATTAGCACCACTGGACCATTACAATTGATTCATTTGGACTTATTTGGACCAATTGACACGACAAGTCTAGGAGGAAGCAAATATGCATTTAATTGTGGATGACTATACTAGATACACTTGGACCTATTTCTTAGCTCACAAAAGTGATTGTTTCAAGTGTTTCTCTAAATTTTGTAAACTCACTCAAAACGAAAAAGGTTTCATGATTTCATCAATTCAGAGTGATCACAGTGGCGAATTTCAAAACCGTGACTTTCAAAATTTTTGTGAAGTTAATGGATACAATCACAACTTCTCCACTCTAAGGAATCCCCAACAAAATGGAGTAGTTGAAAGAAAAAATAGAAACCTACAAGAAATGGCAAGAACGATGTTAAATGAACATAGTCTACCCAAGTATTTTTGGGCCGAAGCCGTAAATACGGCTTGCTACATCATTAATAGGGTCCTAATAAGAGCATCCCTATCAAAAACTCCCTATGAATTATGGAATAAAAAAAAACCAAATATTTCCTATTTTAAAGTTTTCGGTTGTAAATGCTTTATTTTGAATGAAAGGGATGCCTTAGGAAAATTTGATGCTAAATCCGATGAAGGCATCTTTTTTGGTTACTCTTCCGTTTCTAAGGTTTTTTGGGTTTTTAACAAAAGAACCTTAGTAATAGAAGAATCTATTCATGTAGTTTTTAATGAAATTTCTGATTTAAAGAAAAATAATTTTGATGATGATCTTGGTTTTGATAATTTGAACTTAACTGAACCCCCTCCTCAAAATAGCAACTTGGATGCACCTTCTTCCGAAATTTCCTTACCCAAGGAATGGAAGTATATAGATGCTCATCCAAAGGAGCTAATTATAGGAAAAACATCAAAAGGGGTTCAAACTCGTTCCTCTTTCAAGAATTTTTGTGCTAACACCGCCTTCCTTTCTCAAATCGAACCTAAATGCATTGACGATGCCTTAAAAGATGATTTTTGGGTTATTACAATGCAAGAGGAATTAAATCAATTTGAGAGGAATAAGGTATGGAAGCTTGTTCCTAGACCCAGTGACCATTTAGTCATTGGTACTAAATGGGTCTTTAGAAACAAGCAAGACGAAAATGGTATCGTGGTTAGAAACAAGGCTAGATTAGTGGCCAAAGGTTTCAACCAAGAAGAAGGTATCGACTACGAAGAAACCTTCGCTCCTGTGGTAATATTAGAAGCCATTAGGATGCTCCTTGCCTATGCTAGTAGTAATAATTTTAAACTGTTTCAAATGGATGTCAAAAGTGCCTTCTTGAATGGTTTTATTTCCGAAGAAGTATATGTCGAACAACCTCCCGGATTTGAAAATTCTCTTCTTCCTAATCATGTATTCAAATTGACTAAGGCTCTCTATGGCTTGAAACAAGCTCCTAGAGCTTAGTATGAAAGGCTTAGTTCCTTTCTTATTTTAAATAATTTTACCAAAGGCAAGGTTGATACTACATTGTTTATCAAATATTTTAAAAATAATTTTCTTATTGTGCAAATTTATGTTGACGATATTATTTTTGGCTCTTCGGATGAATCACTATGTGAATCATTTGCCAAATGTATGAGTTATGAATTTGAAATGAGTTTAATGGGTGAATTAACTTTCTTTTTAGGATTACAAATCAAACAACTTAGTGATGGTATATTTCTTAACCAATCTAAATATACATTAGAATTGTTAAAACGATTTAACATGGATAATTCGAAAGCAATAAACACCCCTATGAGTACTGCGACTAAGTTAGATATGGATGAAAATAGTGAAAATTTCGATCAAAAAACATATAGGGGAATGATATGTAGTCTACTCTACCTCACCGCGACTAGACCGGATATTATGTTTAGTGTAGGACTTTGTGCTAGGTTTCAATCTAATCCTAAATTATCTCATCTTAAGAGTGTTAAAAGAATATTTACGTATCTTAAAGGAACTCCAAATTTAGGATTGTGGTATCCAAAATCTGAAAAATTCGATTTAATAGCTTATGCAGATGTCGATTTTGGCGGATGCAGGATAAATAGAAAAAGTACATCCGGAACATGCCAATTTTTAGGACATGCACTTGTTTCTTGGACTTCCAAGAAACAAAATTCAGTTGCACTATCTACAACGGAAGCCAAATACATTGCTGCAAGTGCATGCTGTGCACAAGTTGTTTGGATGAAAAATACATTAGAAAACTATGGAATTCACTTCAAAAACGTTCCCATAAAATGTGATAATACTAGTGTCATATGTCTTACTAAAAGTCCAATTCAGCACTCTAGATAGCACATCGACGTTAGGCATCATTTCATACGTGATCATGTCCTTAACAATAATGTTGTTTTAGAATTCATTGACACAATGCATCAATTAGCAGATATATTTACAAAAGCTTTGAATGAAGACCAATTTGAATTCATTAGAAGGGAATTAGGTATGTTAAATTGTCCCTAAGAATAAACTTGTTTGAATGGAGTTTCCGTAAAGTTTTTCATCCTCTCTCCGTTCCTCGATGGATTTGATCCTTCTCTTTCGATTCTAAATAATATGTTAAATTACCTTATCCTATCTTGAGTCAAACACCGCTCCCATCTGATCAAGATTAATGATTTTATGATATTCTGTGAATCTCGAAATTGATTTTGATGGCTTGATTATAAGTTTCAAGTTGACGATTTGAATTTGAATGAATTTGTATTCGAATTATGATCTTGACTTATTGGAGTTACTACTTGAAATTTTTTTAATCACAATCTCTTCTTTGTACACCTACAATTTTTGTTATTTATAGAAAGAAGAGATTTGATAAAATGGATGAATGCTGAATTTTCCTTTAAGATGAACTCTCCGTAAATATTTTAGCATACTTAATTTTGAATGATGAATTTTTGTATGATCAATGCTGAATTCCTGATGTTATAATCACAAATTATGTGCTTCAAGTCTCATTCCCTTTTTGTTGATGACAAATGGGGAGAAGTGATGACTAAGTGATGACTTATACCATTTTGATAGCATGACTTATATGAATTGCAAAAGCTTGTGTGATACGAATGTCTTATATGCCTTGCAAAATCTTTGAGAATATCGCAAGATTGATTGATCATATTGAAAGCATGCCTTACATCTATATCATGAAATTCATGTTGAAAATCTTTATCTCCTGTCGTAGTAAAAATTGCCCTTATCATTCGACTTGAAAATGATTTTCATCGAAGTTTCGTATTTACTATTGCTTAATGAGAATAACGATAAGTTCTACAGTTAGAACTTATCGGTTTATGCTTGAATTCAATGGGATGGAATTCAAGTGTTTTTATCTTCTCATAATATGGCATATAGATAGGGGGAGTTACGTTTAACTCCGTTATCAATTGATTGTCATCATCAAAAAGGGGGAGATTGTTGAATCTCAGATTTTGATGATAAAATCAGTTGATGGATTAATTGATCTAATCCATATTATTGAGTTAAGTGTGCAGTATTAACTACGATAACCAGAAAACATAAAGCAAGAATACCAGAGTCAAGTTCGATGGACATTTAAGAGTCCGAAGAATCGTCGGAGATGTTGCAGGAACCAACCGAGAAGAAATCGGGAACCTGTCGGAATTTTCAGAAGTTCGCCGAAGAGATCGTCGGAGGTTCGCGGAGATCACCGAGAAGGCTCGGCTACTCGTTGAAGTCGTCACAAGATCGGGAGCTTGCTGGGAGTCCGTCGGAAGAAATCCGAAGGCATATCGGAAGTCCATCGGAAGTTCGTCGGAAAGCTCGCCGGAACAAGACTCGAAGTTCGCGGTTGAAAACTTGCTTGGGATGTTTTTAGTTATGTAGTTCACATGTAATTAGGATTAGGATTAAAAGATAATCCTATATCCTGGTTAGGGGCCAACTGGGCCCAAAATTAGACTTGGTTTGGGCTAAATTTAAAGCCCAATCAATGAACCGAAGGGTCTGGCGGTGGCACTGCCAGATTGGGCGGTGGCACCGCCCAACACCCGAGAGCCAAGCGGTGGCACTGCCCAGCACCCGAGAGCCAAGCGGTGGCACCACTTGGCTGGGTGGTGGCACCGCCAGTCCACTATCAGTGTCAGACACTTACAGGCGGTGGCACCGCCACTGACAGGCGGTGGCACCGCCAGATTGGGCGGTGGCACCGCCCAACACCCAAGAGCCAAGCGGTGGCACTGCCCAGCACCCGAGAGCCAAGCGGTGGCACCACTTGGCTGGGCGGTGGCACCGCCAGTCCACTATCAGTGTCAGACACTGACAGGCGGTGGCACCGCCACTGACAAGCGGTGACACCGCCAGCATCGGGAACTAAAGAGAATTCAAACTTTGGAGCCCAAATTTGAATCCTCTTGAGGCCTATAAATACCCCTCAAATCTCAGCTGAGATTACAACTTTTTGAGAAGCAATTGATTGAGAGAAATGTCTTAGAAAAGTCTTAGCAAGTCTTGTTTTCAATTTGCTAGAGTGTTCACCTCCTTCTTTCTTGCTGAAAATTTGTAAGAGTGTGAACCGCTTGTAAAAAGTTGTAAGAGGGGTATTTGCCCTTCCCCTTCAAAAGATTTGCTAGTGGAAGGTGGGAGCCTCATCGAAGAGGGCCTCGCAAGTGGATGTAGGTCATTTGACCGAACCACTTTAAAATCGGCGTGATCTCTGGTTTGCATTTTCTTATTTCTATTTACATTACTGCAAACCTTCTTAAGTGCTTCATTTCCTCATTACCTTTGCTGCATATCTTTATGAACACGCGTTCAAGTTAAGCTTTTCAAGTTCGGTTATTATCGTATCAAAAGATTTGTCGAAACGAAAGTTTTAATCCGCTGCACTAATTCACCCCCCCCTCTTAGTGCCGCTCCGATCCTAACAGTAGTAGCTTTGTCCAACCATTAGAAAACATTTTTTTTTTAGCAAGGAAGTAAGTGGTGCACTGATCTTTCCATCATTTTTTATAAACTTGCGGTAGAGCCTATTAAACCGAGAAAGCCACGTAGCAATTTTATATTCCTCGAGGTCAGCCAGTTCTGCATTGCTCCAATTTTGGAGGGGTCTACTGTCACACCTTCCTTTGATATGATATGCCTAAGATATTCTACCTTCTATTGAAGAAAGCAAAAATTCATAGTGGTCGTTGTGTGTTCGAAAGGTGGTTTTCGGTATGTCTTCTTTGCACACTTGTATTTGATGATACCATAATCAAAGGTCTAGCTTTGTAAAGATTTATGCTCCCTTTCATCTAGCATTTCATCTACTATTGGAATAAGGCATTTGTCCTTGACGGTTATGCCATTGAGAGCTTGGTAATCAACACACAATCGCTATGTTCCGTCCTTCTTTCGTACGAGGAGCACCGGTGAAGAGTAGAGGCTGCAACTTGGCCGAATAACTCCTATTTCGAGCATCTCTTTTACAATCCTTTTTATTTCATCCTTTGGGAGATGTGGATACTGATATGGCTAAGTATTTGTAGGAGGTTTGCCTAGAAGAATCATTATACAATGATCATGTCGACGGGTAAGAGGTAGGTTGCACAATTCGTCAAATATATCTGAAAATTCAGCAAGCAAAGGAAGTAGATTTGGATCTTCAAATTCTGTTAGCTCTCCCTTAGTTTGCTGCTCAAGTTGTACCAAAAAGCTACTACATACTTTATGTAAAACCTTCTTCATTTGTTGTGTGCAAATCATTGTTACGTCGACCCCACGTTTCCCGTGCAATATCACCTGTTTCTCCTTACTGTAAAATTTCATAATTAGTTTTATAAAATTTTAAGAAACATCACCTAATGTAATCAACCATTTAATTCTGAGCATGACCTTATGATCATCAAGAGGGAGGAGGAAGAAATATGCAATTATCTCTTGGTCTTCCAGCAATAGTTTCACCCGCGGGTGCCTACGATCATACTTCAAAATCCATTCGTCGGTGACCTTAACGTCAAACCTGCTATAATTCTCGATAGGTAAGGCCATCCGGACAACAATCTTACTATTTAGGAAGTTATTAGTGTTGCCCATATCGATGAGAACAGTGATCGATTGTTGTTTGAGAAGGCCTCCAACTTTCATCGTTTGCGGGTTTGAGTAGCCGACTAGTGCATGTACCGTAACTTTGGTCGGTTGTAGCTCTTCTTCTACATCTCCTTTTTCATGTTCAAGGCTCTCTTCTAGATATTCAATGACCTCTTCTTCTACTGGTTCAATCATAAAAAGTCTCCCTTTACTATAGCGATGCTCACGGCTCGTCGTAATGCCAACATAACCCATTCGCAGATCACTCTCGAAGTTCTTCTCTTGTCAAACTTTTTGGTACAGGGACTTGGTTAATAGTGGGGGGGCTGAGGGCTTTGATATTGCTGGTTGGGGAGCAACTCTAGTCCTCCGGGCTTCATGGTTCAATCGCTCCTCTTGAAATCATGCGAAAGAGATAGCTGCCATAAGCATGTACGGTTGTCGCATTTTAACTTCTCCCTGGATCTCCGGCTTTAAGCCCTCAATGAAGGTCCCCATAGTTGTTTTGAGACCAATCACGAGTTTGATTAGATAACCTTTCAAATCTGGTTTGGTACTCTTGAATTGTGGAGGTTTGTCGGATCTTTGCTAGTTGTCCGTTAATATTCTCGTAATCGGTTGGTCCGAAGTGGATTAGTAGTCCTTCTTTGAATTATCGTCGTGAGAGGACTCCATGAGTGTGTTCAAACTAGTCAAACCACTATATGACATTCCCTTCAAGATGTATAGCTGTAATTTTCACTATAGATGCGTTTGTGATTTTGTGGTACCAAAAGTATCGCTCCGCGTATGAGATCCAACCAATCGGGTCTCCTTCTTCCCATCTAAGGAAGTCCACCCTCATGCGTGGATAGTTGGGGTCGGTCATAGAGCCTCCTCTCTCTTAGAAGTTATCTCTTCGAGCTTGGTGTGATTGGTTTGAGCTCTCTCCTTAATGTGATTTCTTCGGGCTTGGTGGTCGGCCTAAACTGAGTTCGGTAAAGAGAGTCCGAATCTTATCCTCTATTTGGGCCTCGAAAGCTTCAAATTTAGCATTGATTACCTCCTCGGATGCCATAGTATATGCCTCTAAATCTGTATTGTGCTTTTCCGAGAGTTCCGGTGGTAGTACCGCCAATGCCGATGGTGGTACTACCCAGGTCGACGATGGTACCGCTAGAGCCTAAATTCTCGAGCTCTGTTTAGCTATAGTACCACCCGGTGCCGATAGTAGTACCACTAGTACTCCAAAAACTCAGGGATTTAAATTTTTGGCACCATTTTTAAAGTCATTTGGGGTCTATAAATACCCCACTTATACTTGCTTGATGGAGCAAAAATTTTTAAGCATAAAAGTATTGTAAACACTCTTGAAAAGTATTGAGTCTCTTCCTCCTTGAGTTTCTAAGGAGGTGTATAGTCTTTTGTAAAAGAGAGGTATAAAGGTTCTCTCTTAAGCTTATAAAAAAGAAAAAGAATTGTAACAAGGGTAGTTGATCTTTGCCCATTGAAAAAAAAAAAAAATCGATAGTAAAAGCCAATGGCCTCGGGGGAAGAAGAGTCGAGAGTGGACGTAGGTCGAGACGACCGAACCACTATAAATTTATTTGCATCCTTTTCTTGCTTTCCCTTATCATTACTTACTGATTTACTTACTCACTACCCTTACTCACATTTTTAGTTAAACACATTTCTAGTATGGGTTTTATCAATCGAAATTTTCAAATTGAAACTTTATTTTGATAGCAATAATTTACCCTCCCCCTTTCTTAGTGCCTTTATGATAATAACAATTTGTATCAGAGCTAAGTTCTCTCAGTTGGATTAAGACCTAAGAGATTTAATAGCTTTTTCTGACAATTAAGAGAGTCATTCTATCACTCATCCTCATATGTTTAATGGGACGGACTATACTTATTGAAAAATATAAATACAGATTTTCTTACTTTATATGGATTTTGATCTATAGAACATTGTTCAGGTTTTTAAAAATCCTTTAAACCAATAAATGAATAAAATGATCTTAAGAAAAAAATATTTTCTTTAAATACTAAAGCTATGAATGCTTTATTTTGTGCTTTAGATAAAAATGAGTTTAATCTTATTTTTACATATGATATTGCCCATGATATTTGGCACAAACTTAAAATTACTTATGTGTTGAATCTCGGATTTTGATGATGAAGTCAATTGTCATTTGTTGTCTAATCTATATGTTGAGATAAGTGTGCAGGATTAACTACGATGAAAGATAGACAAGCAGCAGGAGTTGCGCCGGAGTCAAGTTCATGATCACGTTGGGAGTTCGAGAGTTCGACGGAAGTTCGGACGGTCGTCGGAGGTTCTGCGAGAACAGATCCGAGAAGTCCAGAAGCTTGCCAAGCGAAGCTCGTCGGAACTTGCCAAGTGGATCGTCGCAAAGTCCAGGAGTTTGCCGGAAGTCCGCAGGAGCATCACCGAGGGTTCATCGGATGATCGACGGAAGTTCGTCGGAAACTCGCCGGAAGGAGCGATTGACGCACCGAAGCAAAGCTGCAGAAGTTGTCTTAGATTTAATCGTAGTTAGCACGTTGATTAAGTTGGAAAATGGGAGGTGATCCCATTGGCTTAATCTTGGGGCAATTGGACCCCTGAAAGACTGAAATTGGGCCGAATGGAATGAACCATTCGGACCCTGATTGCACCAGGAGGTGCAACCGCCCAGGCCAGGAGGTGGCACCGCCTGGGCTAGGCCTCCCAGCGAGACTGGGCGGTGCAACCTCCCCAGCAGAGAGGTGGCACCGCCTGAGCTCAGTCTTCGAGCTAGACTGGGCGGTGCAACCTCCCTGACAGAGAGGTGGCACCGCCTGAGCTCAGTCTTCGAGCAAGACTGGGCGGTGCAACCTCCCTGGCAGAGAGGTGGCACCGCCTGAGCTCGGTCTTCGAGCTCTGCCAGGCGGTGCAACCTCTCCAGTCAAGAGGTGCAACCGCCTGATCCCAGAATTTCGGGATTTGATTGTTTTGAGCTCCAAATTTGAATTGGGTTGGGGCCTATAAATTCCCCACCCATTCAGCACTGAAAAGATACAGACCTACACCGAAATCTTGATCTTTTCTGTGATTCTAAGAGCTCAAAAGTGTTGTAAAGCCTTTAAGTCTCCTCCTTCTGTTCTTCAAGTTTTCAGTTGTAAAGTGAGGAGAGAAAGGTCTGTAAAGGTTGTCTCCTGAGCCTGTCAAAAGGAGAGAAACTGTAAAAGGGCAGTTTGGCCTTCGCCTATTGAAGGAAGGCCCCTAGTTGACGTCGGCGACCTCGTCGGTGGAGGAAGCCAAAAGTGGAGTAGGTCAAGGCTGACCGAACCACTCTAAATCTCTGGTTTGCATTTATTTTTGAGCACTTTATCATTACTGCAAACCTCCTTCATTACTACTGCTCTCTGCGCTTTCACGAACAAGTTCTAAGTGTTGTTCTTCCGAATCTGCATTCAGACGTAAATTCGTATTTTCGTACATTACAGTTTACGTTTACGTTTGATTCTGCAGAACTGTCTTCCGTGCTTTTACGAACGAGTTTCTTTGCAGTTTACACTTACATTTTGATCCTATTGATAACTGCAAACTGTCCTCTACAATTTTACGAACGAGTTTCAACATTTAGACGTAAATCGGCTTTCCTCGCACAATCATCAGATCTCAGTTCACGTTTACGTCTTGATTTCAACTGCATACTGCCTTCTGCGAGTATACAAATGAGTTTCAAAGTTCAGACGTAAATCTGCGTTTAAGACGTAAATCTGCGTTTAGACGTAAATCTGCGTCTAGACGTAAATCTGCGTTTAGACGTAAATCTGTTTTTTGCAGATTACTTTTTGAGCTGTACAACAGCAGCACATTGTCTTTATACTTCTGCTTAAACTGCTCCTAGACGCAAACTGTGTTTAGACGCAATCTGCGCTTAGACGCAATCTGCGTTTAGACGCAATCTGCGCTTAGACGCAATCTGCGCTAAGACGCAAACTGCGCTTAGACGCAATCTGAGTTTAGACGCAATCTGCATTTAGACGCAAACTGCGTTTAGACGCTAACTGTGTTTAAACGTAAACTGCACTTAATCATAAGTAATCTTAGAATCGGCTTTTGCATCAAAATAGTCTTTATCGAACGAACGCAGCTTTCGTTTTTTAATCGCTGAAAAATATCCGCTGCACTAATTCACCCCCCCCTCTTAGTGCTCTCGATCCTAACATTATGAAGGCACAAATAGAGTAAAAGAATCTAAAATTAATCTGTTAGTACATAGTTATGAATTATTTTAGATGAAGCTAAGTGTCATTTGTGACTTGACACCCATTTTATGGATATTATCAATAGTTTAAAAGCTCTTGGTAAAGCTATATAAATCTTGAATTGGTTAATAAGATTTTAAGATCCATTCCTAAAAGCTGGGATCCAAAGGTAACTGCAATTCAAGAAGCAAAAGACTTGAATAACTTTTTTCTTAAAGAATTCATAGGATTTTTAATGGCCTATGAAATGGCTTACAAGGAACATAATGAACAAGAGGAAATCCTTCCAAAGAATAGGAAGTACTGAGAACCAAAGAAGATCACTCGAGTGAAAACTCAAGTGATGATGATGATGACATGGCACTCCTTATAGGAAAATTTAAAAAGTTTATGAAAAAGAACATGACTAATTCTATAAAAAGAAAATCGAATAATAAAAATAAACTTAAAAAGGAAACACTAATTTGTTATAAATACAAAAAGCCAGGGCACTTCGAAAAATGAGTATCCATAATTAAAGAAAAAGTTGTGAATACAAAAGAAGAAGAAAACATTCAAGGGAACATAGGATGAATCAAGTGCATCAGAAGACGAAGAGCAAACTAATGAAGATGAAGTGGTAAACTATACATTGATGGCTTTCAACGATGAGGTATGTGACTCATCTGAAATTTCCTTATCTTATGATAAATTACTTAATGTATTTCATGATTTATATAATAAACTTAAAATAATTAGTAAGAAATATAAATTACTAAAAAAGATCACGTATCTCTCTCTAATTAATTTGATAAATTAAAAAATAAGTATGATAATTGCATGTTAACATCTTGCATTAAATATGAAGAATTAGAATCATTCAAAAAAAAAAATATTATTATAATAAATATTAAAAAATTAAAAATAAATCATTAAACATAATTCTTGCTAATAAAGGTTATACATATAGAAATGAAGGAATTGGCTTCTTGAGTAGTAACACTCAACTAAAGCCAACAATATCCTAAGTTAAATATATTTTTTGTGAAAGATTTGGTCACTATGCTTATACATGCTCTTTTAAAAAATATAACTCTTATAAATTAGTTTGGATTCCTAAAGGAACTATCGCAAATGGGTACCTAAAGCAAGAAAGATATATCGAACCATGAATAATCTAAAGTTAAATGGGTACCTAAAACAAACTCCTCTTTCTTGTAAGTATGTCTCTATATAAGAGCTAGGAACAAGAGATAGTACCTTGATAGTGGATACTCAATGCATATAACCGAATATCCAACACACTTCTTGAAGTTCACTAGTCAAGACAAATGATATATATCACATTCGCATTGAAAATATTGGTAATAAATCAAATATCTTAATTAAAGATATTCCTTTAATAGATGGTTTGAAACATAAATTAATAAGCATTAGTCAACTTTACGATAAAAAATATAATATTAAATTTGAATCTCATGCTTACATCATAGAAATACCAAATGAGAATAAATCTATGATTGCTTTAAGAAGTAACAATATTTACACTATTGATACTGATAATTTTCGTGATAAAAATTATTTTTCAATTTTCAATGATAATGTATGGCTTTGACATAGAAAACTAGGGTATGTTAGTATAAAATAAATTTTATATATTAAAGAACTTATAAAAGGATGTATTTTTTCTTTAATATTTCTTCATCTCTAAATCTTCTCGAGTTTTCAATAATAGATCTCTAATCATTGATGAATATTTTTATGTTATTTTTAATAAATTTCTCAAACTAAGAAAAATAATTTTGATGATGATTTTGGATTTAATAAATTAAATTTAAATGAAGAATATTCTCCCTAAAGCAACTTGGATACATATATTCTAAACAAATCTTATCCAAAGAATAAAAGTATATAAATACATATCCTAGGAAGCTAATTATTGAGTATACATCAAAAAATATTTAAACTCGTCCTTCATTAAAAAATATTTGTGTAAATGTTACTTTTTTTATTTCAAATTGAGTCTAAATGCATTGATGAATCTAATCAAGATCTTTTACTATTTGTTCTTATATGATTATTTCTTCTTACTATAGAAGAGATTTATCCAAATGAATCATGATCTTTCACTTGATTTCTTGGTGTTTATGACTTGAGATTTATTTTTTTTGAATTAAAATTTTATACTATTCGATCTCCTATAATTTTTATTTTTATTTACTAAAGAGGATATTTATCTAAATGAATCATAATCTTTCACCTGATTTTTCAGTGTTTACTACTTAAGATTTATTTTATATGAATCAAGATTTTTTATTATTTGATCTCCTATAAAAGGAGATTTATCTAAATAATTCATGATTTTTTGATATGTACGACTTAAGATTTATTTCATATGACTCTTTTATATTCATGACCTGTATACCCCCATCATCAATTGATCTCTCAGAATTTATCTTTGATATTAATAACCTTCTTGTGATATTAAAATAGTTTTACAATTGACATATTGATATAAACCAAAAGAAGTAGCACTATGATACCACGATATCCCTCTCCGAATTTTTTATAATAACAAAAGGGGAGAGAGAAGTAGCAACTTACACTCTTTTTTTTTCTTTTTTTTTTTGTTGAGAGGAGTAATAGTAATTTTTTGATGACATTTGTTTGAGATGTGTAACTATTTTAACATTCTAATTATGAAATAATTAACTTCTTATTTTTTTTAATGGTGATGATGTTTTAATATTTAAAAAAATATTTTTCATTAATTACATTAAACGATATATAAGACATTCGAACATATGATGAATTAACCGTGCAATGATGCATCCACCACAAACACATCTTAACAAGACAAATCAGTATTTATTTACGTTGTTTTTACCAGATTCATGCTACAGCGAGCTTGAACCCTGACCCTCTATGCACTCGCTCGATGATCGACACGTCCACCGCTGGAACCATCCAACGGTTAAAACAAGTGCGGTGAACGTTCAAAACCCTAACCCTAGCTTACTTCGTGCGCCTGGATTCCTTCTTAAAGCTTCGATCCCTTGTCGGCGTAGCTGTCCAATTTCCCTTGGCCATGGAGACGACGACCACGATCCTCCTCGCCGCTACCGAGGTCGAGGAGGAGTTCTTTGAGGTGCTGGGTGCCCGCCACCACCATGGTCTTTCGACAGATGTAGTTCCAGGATCTGCCGGCATTATCTTTGACGAGAAGCGGAAATGATTGAAAGAGTGAAAGCAAGTCGTAAATATCAGAGTCGAGCACTTCTTTCAAAGGAAGGAGCAAGGTATTATGCTATTAATTTATGATTCGTTGTTATTGCTTAAAGATCGATGCTTTTGTGCTTCCGAAATCGGAACCACAACGAATTGATGGTTCTGCGTTTGGCTGTTCAACAAGTCTACTGTGGAGTTCGTAAGAAATTTTGATGCTGGTGGCCAATTAGCCAGTCACACCCCTGCAGCTGTGATGGCTGTAATCTTTGTGTGAATGGTCAGTAAGCACACCTATAGCAACTTGGTGTTTGCATCATTCGAGGAAACCTGCTTGTGGTTTCTTTCAAGATGCATTCACCAACATTGCAGCCCAACACCTCCGAGGGAAATTTGGAGAAATGGCTTTCTTAGTTTAAAGAGTTAAACGAAGTCAAAAAGGTGTTTGATGTTTCGGAAATATAGGATGGTGACTAGAGCTGTGATTTATGCAACATGACTATTCTAGTGGACCTTTTGCTTGTTCTTTTGAAAATGATGTCATTTATCTTTTTTAATTTGATATTCATGCTTGCTTAGGTCCTCTAGTGCTCTGAAACGTAGATGTCAATTATCCAATGATGGCTTTCATAACTGTGTTAAGATGTTTCCTTAGGATGGTTCTAACATTTGCAATTGGCTTAAGACAAGACTGGAGTTTGAAGATGATAGTTTGGTTGGAGGGACCGGAAGAATTTGACACAAGGACTCGGTATATAGGCAGTCTTGGTGACTAGTTAGGCATGCACACACTTCAACGATAATATGGCTATATAAGTTAATGATCAGTTTATTTATTTATTTCTCTGATTTTATCATCAATATCAACTTCTAATCCTAATTTTTTTATAATAAATATTTAAATAGTCACTTAGATAATCTATTCTAGTAGGGGGATCAAAACCACAAGCAACAAACTAAATCGATGGAATATCGAGAAAATAATTTGTCAATTTTGATTTTATTGTCATAAAAGTCCAGCGATTTCAATAGGCACTCGGACGCTCGCCTAGGCGCTCGGGTGAGGCGAGGCGAGGCCCGAGCACCTCGCTTCATGTCCAGGTGCCTCGCTTCAAAGAGGCCTAAGCGCTCGCCCGAGCCTAGGCGTCGGGCGCTTCGAGCGAGCGCCCGGGTTAAACCAAGCGATCGAACCATTGTTTTACGTTTGGTTCGGTCTCCGGTGCTTCAGTTGGTTTGATTGAACCAACTAAAGCACCGATATCAGCCTCCCAACATCCCTCTTGCGACTATCGCTGCCACTATCACCTTTCCCGTTGCCGCTCCCGTTGCTCGTTGCTACCGTCGTCGCTGCTCGCTGCTGCTACTACTGTTGTAGCTATTCGTTGCTATCGCTACCACTATCGTTGCTCGCTGCTCGTCGCTATCGCTGTCGCTGTCGCTGCCCCTATCATCGCTCGTCGCTCCCGCTCCCGTTGTTCGTTGCTACTGCTATCGATGCCACTATCATTGTGCGTCGCTCCCGCTCTCGCTGTCGCTTCTCGCTGCTACCATTGTCGTTGCCACTATCGCCACTCGCCTCTCATGCTTTTGCTGCTCATTGCTACCTTTTCTCACATCGACTCGATAGTATATTGTTAACAGTATATTGTTAACTGTATACTAGTAACAGTATATTAATAATATATTATTTTGATTTTAATATTATTAATTTTTATTTATTTGAAATTATTGTTATTGTTTTAAATTTTGATATTTTTTTATTAATGTGATATTGTGATTTTGTAAGATTTTTTAATTTAATATCATATTTTTATTTAAATAATTATATTTATTAATTATATCATATATTTTTATATTTTAGCGCTTCGTTTTGCTCGGGCGAGCATCTAACGCCTCGGGCTTTAAATCACCGTACAAGTCATATTTAAATGATGATCATGTTGAAATGTTTTAGAAGCACCAATAATATTAGTAAAAATAATTAAAAATATATGAGCAGTAGGATAATAAACACTGAATAAAGTATAGATAGCATCAATAATAAATTTTAAAATTTCTAAAGTTTTTCATAAACATTCCAATGTTGTGGATATAAACTAACCTATCTAACATTATTTGTTATAAAAGTGCATAATAACTTTTTATAATCAAAAGATTCAATATGCAATTCATAGGTAGAATTCCATCGGGTAGGAACGTTCCTAGAAAATCTTTTGAGTCTTTTACCATTTAATATGTAAAATATAGCTCGTTTTTTTATTGCTTGTGGATGATAAAAATACAATTGCTTGCTTAATTGGAGAAAGAAAAGTTTCAAGACCTTCTTGTACATATAAATTTAAAACATGGTAAGAACATCTAATATGAAAAAAACATCACCAAAAGTCAGTTTATACACTTGTAATTCAAGAATAGGAATGGTCTTCGTGGATGCAGTGAAAATCAAATGAAAAAAAATAAATCAAATAATACTCTACTAAAATAATTTCTATCATTCTATAAATGTTATCGACAAAATGTCGTTCCTCGAAAACTTCTAAAGGTAATAAATTTTTTTTGTATGGTCCAATCATTGTCAATCCAATGACAAAGTGACCCACGTAGGAGTGCATTTGTCAGTGATAAGTAAATTCTTATTAGTAGGTTGTCACATTAGTAAGTAAATTCTTATTAGTAGGTTGTCACATTAGTAAGTAAATTCTTTTCACTAAAGTCATTCTTGGTATTTTGATAGGTAAAACTTGTGGATAGTTGGTGTGCTGCTGGTAATTAATACCAGTCGGTTTCATTTTCCACTTAAATGGTACAAGTGTGTGATAAATTATATGGCAAAAGAATAGTTGTGTCTGTTGATGAAATATGCTGACAGGTTCATTATTTGGAAACCTAAATTTTAGTGTTAAGCTGCATAATTAAAATGCCATGACAAATGTTTGATGCGGCGCGTACAATGGTACATTGCTCATATTATGCCATGACAAATGACTGATTTGTCTCTTGAGAAGTAACTTATCATCATTCAATGCCATCGAGCAGTGTAGTAGACACGGCAGACTTTTACCTCGCGGTGACATGGTCTTGTTGATAGTAGGTTTTGACCATCGGACATTATATAACACAAGAAACACAAAGAAGATGGATCACTGGAACAAAAAGGACTTCTTGAAGGCACAATTAATCATTGTTTTTTTTTTTTTTTTGGATTATCAAGGATGATGATTGGATCATATTTGAATAAATAGCAAGAACACATCTTCACTTTGTGTACCATCCAATTTTTATTGGTGTCTGCGAAGGAAAATTATTATTTTTGTTATGAGTCTGACATTTTTGTTAAATCGTTGATCGGAAAAGGAAAAAACTTAGTATTTTGATTTTCATTCTGATCAATATAAAAAAATTTAATATTTTTTATTTCTATTTTGTAGGAACTTTTTGTCATATTTATAAATAAGATAAAGATGCCTATAGAAAGAAGCTTATAAGCGTTTATACTTCACTCATTAGAATTCAAGGCAAAGGCAAAAAAAGGATATCAGTTTGACCTTCAGATGTAGCTCTGATGTGTCCCATGCATCAATTTTACCCACTCTTCATGAGCCCAAACATTTTTGCTATCATAAGATATTAAACCCTCGATCAAAAAAAAAAAAAAAAAAAATTCATGCATTCCGATTTTCAATTCCGATAAATATCAAAAATTTTAATATTTCTAACTAAAAATCGAACCATTTCTGTTTTCATCTTTGTAGGAACCCTTTCATCATATTTAAAAAGATGCTTATAGATAGAAGCTTATACTTATTAACCAATCAGTATAACGTTCAGCGTCTTGAAAGATAAACTCAATGATTTTAATAATTTTAATGATTTTCTCTCATGATGATTTAAAGGACCGATAATAGATAGAAGAGAAGATGCAGAAGTGATCTTTTTAAAACCCACAACCCACCTGAAAGGACACGACGCACACAGAAAGGTCGATCCGAGATTTTTGAGCTCTCTAGTCTTTTGAAACCCTATCAAAGGCTCGACGAGCACACCATCATCGCTCAGGAAGGGGCACACAAAAGGCCTATCTTTCGGCCACCATCCATATACACCATCGCTCAGCAAGTGGGGATCACACCAACGTTACCATTCATGAACGATCTCGACACAGTATGACTACCCTCGTAGAGACCATTTTCTGTAGATACAATCAATCATAGTTGCTAGTATGTAATAAAGATGCTGTAATCCATTAAAACTTTGAAGACATATCTAGATTGCATGCGTACCACCAACCAACCCATATGCTAATACTCAGCTCCAGACGTATACCACAAGCACATGAAAGCACAAGTACTAGAATGCATGCATGCAACATGGAACACAATCGCATTTTGATGGCTTGAGACTTTCGATAAACAAAAGTAATGAGATTATTATATTTACAGTTAAATAAATTGAAAGATGACTCTCCAATAGACAACAAAAACATACTCTTTTCCCTCGAGAATTAAATCTTGCATCCATCTATAGATTCTTTCTTTACCAAATTTATATACCATCATAAGACCATAAAATCCTATGGTCCAATTTTAACAACATTGACATGCTCGACAAATTTCATTGCAAATGTATACATTCAAAATATTTCTGCATTAGGCTTGCAATCCAAATTGGAAGTAACCATCCCCAAAACCTTAAAGAATAGAAAACTATCGTACAAAGCAAAAGGTTAAGCCTGTTCTCGGATTGACAATAGAGTTTCACAAGGTTTACAAAAGTCCCAAACTGCATGGCAAAACTTTCCATTCGTCGGACAACGTAATTATCAAAACGAAAACTCCCTAGAAAACACAAAATCCTGCAAGCTCACTTCAGTTTAACCACATCCTGGCGATCTAATCCTCTTCAGTCTCCCTTTCATCTTTCACAAGCTTAATCATATCATCAATCCGCAGAATTGTTATAGCTGCTTCGGTTGCAAACTGCAGTTAAAACAAGTCAACATCAATTAAGATCGTAACCCTAAAATATTACGTGAATGTAAGCCATTTATTTTGCAAGCACTCAACATTCAGACGTATAAAAAGGATAATCAACAAAATGGCAGCTTATATGCCGGTCAATAGCTCTCTCTGCCAGTATACAGAAAGAGAGGTGAGAATTATGTCTCAATCCACATCAAAAAATATGGATTCAACTGGAAAATTTGTTGACGAGTATAACCATAGCAACACCATAACCGTTGCATCGACAAGTCAAATATGTTGCTTACCTGTATAATCTTCACTTTGCTCATTGCAGGCTCAATAACTCCAGCTTCAAGATTGTTACGAACTATACCTTTTGAGAGGTCCAACCCCATACTGCAGTATAACAAATAACATATAAGATTATGTGACGACAGTCTGCATACCATATTACGGCAAAAGTAAGCAAAGCAGTTCTTTCGGGCGTCTTAACATCAATAAAGAATTTCATATATGAATACAAGCGGAAAATGCAATAAGAATCTTTCCAAATACTAAGTAATATGTTTCTAACTGTACTATGCACACACACACAGGTCACTGAAAAAGTTGGTGACTGATGATGGTCAGGTAAATCATCATTTGAGGTGCTAACATAACTCAAGTAGCAACGACAAAGAAATTCTAGGCACCTGGGGACAAGTTGGCAGAAGCACAGGATTAAGATTTTAATAGCAACATCATATCAATTGTTCTCCTTGTTATGGATGGAAAAGTACCTAGTCAATGTTTTTTAGTTCACAACACAGAATTGAGCAGTTTCCATTGTCTGAAAAAAGATTCAGTTATGTTGGAGATACATTTAATTGTTACAAACAGATAATGCTCCAACAATTTTCCCCGAGACCAAGTGAATTTTAAAGCAGACAGACAATACTAGCTGAAGACATTGTGATTTACTGATTGACAAACCTAGAAAAGCCAACAAAGAGCAAGCAACATATGTTTAAATTATAATGATGAATACGGTGACCGCAAATATGACCTTGAAAGGTGCTGCTTGTCTGCCTTGGTTTGGGCAGTGTGGTGATAAGCCTGAAGTTTTGCTACTAACTCGGTGGCATCCTTTGCCGCATTCACAGAAAGCACCTGTTGTACAAATTCTGTAAATCAAGAATTTTTTATGTAATCAAATGAGAAATGTTACAACTTAATGTTATTTACGACCTTAGGTATGACGAGAAGAGATTCTGCAAATTCTGCAATTGCCAGCTGTTCCCTAGATCCCAAAGTTGTAGCAAGATACTCCAAGTACACAGACAATGCAGCCTCGACAGCACCACCACCAGCAACAACCTATATCACCAATTTAAGCAAAGACCAAATATTAAAACAGTTCTGAAACATATAAGAAAAATTAACACTCTATAGACCTTCAGGTGGTTATAAAGAATTTCAACTAAGCTCATGAAATATATCTTAATACTTGCAAAACACAAATAAGATGGATTTTATTCTCTGCTCTATTATATTCTAAAGCAAGTATATTTGTAGGAAGAATCGAATAGGAGTTTGCAAAAAGCAATGGTAGTGCCAATTGTTAATCACTGCTAACAAAGTCTCATTTAAGCAGCAGAAAGAAAACCAGATATCTCATGTAGCAAGAAACTTTCTTTTTTCACTCTGACAGGTATAACACACGTTGGAAGCACCAAATGTAGGCCTTGGGATGAACTTCATGATATCAGACCTTATACATGTACCAAAACACTAATATGTAATACAACAGGAAACATGACCACTTTGTGACCATAATCTCCCAGTAAAATTCTAACTTCATAACAGTAATTTAAAAAGCGCTAGGTGCCAAAAGATACTAAGGTCCCAAAACGCCCGAGGCGTTAGGCGCTCGTTCGAGCGAAGCGAGATGCTCCAAAATATTAAAATATAAAAAATATAATATAATTAAAATATAATTATTTAAATAAAAATATGTAATTAAATCAGTGATTTAAATAGGTGCTCGCCTAAGCGCTCGGGCGGGGTGAGGCGAGGCCCAAATGCCTCGTGTGTGCACCAAGCGACGTGCTTCAATGAGGCGCCGCTTGGGCGCTCGCCCGAACGCAAGCACCCGACTCTATTAGGCGAACCAAACCTATTTAAGGCTGGTTCGGTTTGAAGTTTCTTACCTCAAAACCACGCTTCACGCCTGCGCAACCCCGAGGAACCCTAGCGCTCCTACCTCCACCGCCAATGCTTTTTGTCGCTGCCTTCGCTGCAGACGCAACGGACCGTGCCTTCCTCTATTGTCGACGGATGAGTTCGACGACCCTCGTAGCTTCCTTCTGCTGTCACATCCTTCCACTATCGAGGGAGAGGACCGCAGGTTCCTCCGCCATTGATGGACGCCCTCTAGAGCTTTCATTGCTGCCACTATCGTCGTTGCTATCCGCAGCTTCCGTCGTTGCCGCTGCTGCTGTCCGCAGCTTTCGTCGCTATCACTGCTACTGTCCGCAGCTTCCGTCGTTGTCGTTGCTGTCGTTCGCAACGTGCTGCTATCTCTGTTACTGTTAACATTTTTTTTCTCCCCCCTCTAACTTCAAGTAATATACTATTAACAATATAGTAAACCTCTGCCGCTACTATTGTTCATAGCGTTGCTGCTATCTAATATACTACTAACAGTATATTTTTAATTTAAATAATTATATTATTATTATTTATATTTTAATATTTCAAATAATATTGTTTCTCCTCTTCTAGCTTAAGTAATATACTGTTAATAGTATATTTTTAATTTAATATTATATTTTTTATTTAAATAATTATATTTTTTATTATATTATATATTTTTATATTTTAATATTTTAGAGCACCTCGCTTCGCTCGGGTGAGCGCTAGTGTTTTGGGGCCTTGGGGCCTAGCGCTTTTTAAATCACTATATTAAATTAAAAATATACTATTAACTCTATATTACTTAAGTTAGAGGGGGAGAAAAAAATAACAATAATAGAGGGAGATAGTAGCAGCAACGGAGGATTAGTTTAAGATAGTTGCAGCAACGCTGCGAACGACAACAGCGGTAGCGGCAGAGCTGTGGACAATAGCTGTGGGGCAGCAACAAAAGCTGCAGACAGCAATGGCGTAATGTCACGGCCTTAGCTGGAATTGCCTAAGGCGTGAGGCACCCTTGCGGCCAAAACGCGAACTTAGCTTGTGTTGCCTAAGTCAAGAGGCTCCCTTACGGCAAAGACGCGAACTTAGCTTGCGTTGCCTCACGCCTTAGGCAATTCTAGCTAAGGCCGTGACATTGTGGTATCAGAGCGGGCAAGCACTTCGAGCGAGCAGCGAAGGAACTTCGCAACTTCGCCATGACAAAGCATCGTGGCGAATCAAGCAAGGCGGGGCAAGCCGGACCCTTGCCCCAAGCAGCCGTAGGTGGGCTGCATGTGCACACTCTCTCTCATGCTGTTGGAGCCGCTCAAGAGGAGCGCGGCAGCAAACATGATGAGCGAGAAGTTGGCTACTCTCCGCGAGCGGAGGAGGCGCAATCTGGAGCGCCAATTGGGAAAAAGAGTCACAAGGAGATACTCACAATAGCGGAAACCCGCTTGGATGTTCTTGAAGCGAGCGTGGAGGAACTCTACCATGGCCAACAAAGGCTTGTTGGGGTAGAGAGCTCGCAAGAGGAAGCGGAGTCCAGGATCAACAAGGTGGAGGCCCTAGTCGACCGATTGTCAGATGACACCAAAGACTCCGTACAACACTTGCAAGAAGTTGTGGCGGAACTCACTTCGAGAGTGACCATGCTCACAAGGGCGCTGAATGCGGGAGGAAGCAACACCCGCATTGCGTCGCCACAAAACTTGAGAGCACCCGAGCCTCATGGTTATGGAGGGGCCAGAGATGCCAAAAAGCTTGAGAATTTTCTATTCAGTATGAAACAATACTTTCGAGCTACGAGGCCCGATTCTGAAGATACCAAAGTTTCTATAGCAACAATGTATCTGAACGGAGATGCAAAACTTTGGTGGAGAACCCGTTGGGAGGAGATCCAACAAGGTCGGTGTCGAGTTGACACATGGGAGGACTTGAAGCGGGAGTTGAGAACTCAGTTCCTACCGGAGAACACCGAGTTCGTCGCAAGAAGGAAGTTGAGACAACTCCGCCAAAATACTTCCATCCGAGACTACGTGAAGTAATTTTCTGCGCTAATGCTGGACATCCAAGACATGTCCGAGAAGGATAAGCCGTTCAACTTCCTTGATGGTTTGAAGCCATGGGCACAACAAGAACTACATCAAAGGAATGTCACCAATTTGGTCGGGGCAATTGCTACTGCAGAAAGGCTCACCAACTTCGTTTCCTCCGAAGACCCAGGAAGAAGGAAACAATCTTCAAGCAATCGCCCTTCAAAATATTCTCGAGGGAAGGAGCTCGGGGGCGAACAAAAGAAGAGTTCCCACAAAGAGCCAAGCCCGAAAGGCAAGGCCCCGAAACCTGGCGGATGCTTCTTGTGCGGAGGGCTACACATGGTGAGGGAGTGCCCACAAAAACAGGCACTCAATGCTTTAACAACTTCCATCCACCCTCCCAAATCGGACAAGGGCAAGGCTGTCGCTCTTAGCTCGAGTAGTTTTGAAGCCAGCAGCGACGATGAGGAGTCGCAAAGACCCCGGATGGGAGCCATGCGTTTGTTGAACGCCATGCGAGGTCAAGTGGGGGAGAACCCGAAGACAAGGCAACAAAAAGCAGGAAGTGGCGAGCTGATGTATGTAGACATCAAGCTCAATGGCCAAACAACTCGTGCAATGGTGGACACGGGCGCTACCCACAACTTTATTGCCGATCGAGAAACAAAGCGACTTGGGTTGATCTTAGAGAAGAGCCCAAGTCGAATGAAGGCGATGAACTCGGAAGCCAGGCGAATCTCCGAATTGGCAAAGGGAGTTCCCATCAAGATCGGAACATGGAGCGGGAACACCAACATGATGGCGGTGCCACTGGACGACTTCCAAGTAATTCTTGGAATGGAGTTCATGCATGCGGCGAAGTTGGTGCCTATGCCGTTCCTAAACTCCTTGTGTATGATGAGAGGTGACGACCCCTGCGTGGTTCCTGTCTCTCGGAGAGGAACCAAGGAGCCCCAACACATATCGGCATTACAACTGAAGAAAAGGGTGCGAAAAGGTGAATTAACATTCGTGGCTGCTATGAAGCTAGAGCCACTCGACGAGAAGGCCATTCAAAAACCTGTTATGGTGGCAAACGTCCTGAAAGAGTTCAATGATGTTATGCCACCCGAGTTGCCGAAGACTCTTCCACCACGCAGAGGCATGGATCACAGCATCGAGCTGGAGCCAGGAGTGAAACCTCCAGCGAGACCACCCTACCGCATGTCCCCGCCAGAGTTGGCAGAACTCAAAAAGCAGTTAGGTGAACTGCTAAGCGGTGGTCTCATCCGCAGCTCTAAAGCACCTTTTGGAGCTCCAGTTCTTTTCCAGAAGAAACAAGATGGGAGCCTCCGACTATGCATCGATTACCGAGCCCTAAACAAAGTGACAGTGAAGAACAAGTATCCCATCCCGCTCATCGCGGACTTGTTCGACCAATTGGGCAAAGCCAAGTATTTCTCGAAACTCGACCTTCGATCGGGGTATTGGCAAGTGCGCATTGCTAAAGGCGACGAAGCAAAGACTACCTGTGTGACCAGGTATGGAGCGTTTGAGTTCTTGGTGATGCCTTTCGGCCTAACCAACGCTCCGGCCACGTTCTACACTCTCATGAACCAACTATTCAAGGAGTATTTGGACAAGTTCGTGGTCGTCTACTTAGACAATATCGTCGTATACAGCCAAACGCTTGAGGAGCATGTTCAACACCTTCGGACAATTTTCAAGGTTCTCAGGGAAAACACTTTGTTCGTAAAAAGGGAGAAATGCTACTTCACCCAAACGGAGATCTTATTCTTAGGGCGTCATATCGGTGATGGTTCCATTCGCATGGACAAATCAAAAGTGCAAGCGGTTGCGAAATGGCGAACTCCAAAGAAGGTGCCAGAGTTAAGATCATTCCTTGGTTTCGTTAACTACTATCGACGCTTCATAGCGGGGTACTCGAAGCGTGCAACTCCACTGACGGAGTTACTGAAGGAGCAGCCTTGGAAGTGGTCGGACAAATGTGAAATAGCATTCCAAGATCTGAAGGCTGCTGTTATGGAAGAACCAGTGCTCAAATTGCTAGACTATGGGGAGCCTTTTGAAGTCCATACAGATGCTTCGAACTTCGCTATTGGGGGAGTACTCATGCAGGAAGATCATCCGGTGGCCTACGAGAGTCGCAAGCTCAACGAAACCGAGCGACGATATCCAGTGCACGAGAAGGAGATGACAGCGGTGATCCACTGTCTATGAGTTTGGTGACACTACCTTCTCGGATCGTGATTTGTGCTGAGGACAGACAACATCGCTCTGAGCTATTTCCAAACACAGAAGAAACTTTCCCCAAAACAAGCACGGTGGCAGGACTTCTTGGCTGAATTTGATATGGCAATGGAGTATAAGCCTGGGAAGGCAAATGTCGTGGCCGATGCATTGAGTTGGAAAGTGGAGCGCGTGAATGCCGTACAATTGGAAGGCGAAGGCCAAGCAAGTCAATTGCACTCCAACTTCCTTTCCAGGATTAGGGATGGACTGTATGGTGATCCCCAGGCAGTTCTCCTGATGCAGCTCATCAAAGAAGGCAAGGCATGACGATTTTGGGTCCAGGAGGAACTCATGTACACAAAAAGGAATCGGGTTTATGTTCCTCGAGTGGACAATTTGAGGCGTGAACTCTTAAGAGAGTGTCACGATTCCCTTTGGGCTGGACACCCAGGTATTCATCGAACGTTGGCTCTCGTGGAGAGGGCCTTCTACTGGCCGAAGATGGGGATTGATGTGGAGGAATATGATCGAACATGCCTCACTTGCCAACAAGACAAGGCGGAGCAGCGAAAGCCGGTGGGACTTTTGGAGTCGTTGCCCATACCAGAAAGGTCGTGGGAGAGCATTTCCTTAGACTTCATATCGAGCTTGCCACTAGTAAGGAGACTCGGATCGATACTCGGGGTAGTCGATCGATTTTCAAAGTATGTAACTTTCATTGCTGCTCCCCTACACTGTTCAGCAGAGGAGGCGGCCAAGCTGATGATGAAGGATGTGGTGAAGTATTGGGGAGTCCCGCACAATATCATCAGTGATCAGAATGCTCGGTTCCTGGGACGATTCTGGACCGAGTTATTCAAACTGTTGGGATCCAAGTTATACTTCTCCATAAGTCTCCACCCCTAGACGGATAGCCAAACTAAGGATAAACTCGCTCCTGGAGCAATATCTCCGACACTACGTGAGTGCCAACCAACGAGATTGGGTGAAGCTGTTGGACATTGCCCAATTCTCCTACAACTTGCAGCGGAGCTCTGCATCCAAAAAGAGCCCCTTCGAGATCATTACCAGACAACAACCGTCAACTCCTCACACCATGGCAATTGGGTATACTGGGAGTAGTCCGTCAGCCTACCACTTCGCAAAGAAGTGGCACCGAAATGTAGATATTGCGTGGGCTTACTTAGAGAAGGCAGTAAAAAAGATGAAGAAGTGGATAGACTTGGGAAGGCGACCGCAAGAGTTCAAGGTTGGCGATTTGGTGTTGGTAAAGCTCCAACCAGCATCACTCCAATTCTTTAGGAACAAAGTCCATAAAGGATTGGTGCACAAGTATGAAGGGCCCTTCCCAATTATTAGCAGGGTAGGCAAAGTCTCTTACAAGTTGCAGCTGCCGGCGTGGTTCAAAATTCACAACGTTCTTCATGCAAGCAACCTAAAAGCCTACCACTCGGATCCACAAGATGCTTCCCGAAGTTTTCCAACTCGGCTACCGCCCATCACAGCCTCCTACGAGAAGCGAGTTGAAACCATTCTAGCGAACCGCAAGATAAAGCTACCCAATGGAGCTGAGCAAACAGAGTACTTGGTGAAGTGGCGAAAGCTTCCCCGAACTGAAGCCAGTTGGGAGCCTGAAGACGCCCTAGGACATGAAGAAGCAATCATCAACAACTACAAACAAGCGTCGACGAGGGCGTCGACAGTTTAAGTGGGGGAGAATGTCACGAACGATCGTCGCGCACCCGCAACAACTCCGTTCAACGAACCGTTCGTCGCTCTCATCTACATGTATAGCTACTTGGCAGCCTGTTTTGCCTTGGTTTTGAGTCATTTTGCTTGTAAAAATGTAAGTTCGAACAAGTTGCAGCGCTACAAAGCGAACGCTCACCGAACCGAGCAAAACAGCCCCAAAACAGCCCAAAACAGCTCCGTTTTCATATACCGCGGGCTGTTTTCTACAGCCCGCCTCCGCTCACCAAAACGTCAGCCATCTCAGCCCCTTTGAACCCCTCGGGTGGCAGAGGGCTGGATGGGGCTTCGATATAGTGTCGAGCGTTGAACAACCTTTCGTAAGTTCGCACGTTACCTTGACGGGAACTTGTTGTCGCGCCCGGCACCCGGTGAGCAGTTGTTTGTGGACTTGCAACTGTTCGTTCAACCCTCTAAAGTCCTTGTTTTTCCCCTCTCCCTCTTTTCTCTTGTGCACGCAAGGTGCTCGCTGAATTGCTTGTAAAGCTTCCCCTTTTCGCGAGACGTCGGGACTTGTCCGTCGCTCGTTCTTTCGAACTAATCAACTTTCTCTTTTACAGGTCCTTCGGGACCTGCGAGAGGTTGCAAGTGGGCTGATCTTTGCGGAGCAATATCGCAAGGGCGAAGCACGACTTAGGCAACGCAAGCTAAGTTCGCGTCTTTGCCGTAAGGGAGCCTCGCGACTTAGGCAACGCCAGCTAAGTTCGCGTCTTGGCCGCAAGGGTGCCTCACGCCTTAGGCAATTCCAGCTAAGGCCGTGACAGTACGTTGCAAGCAGCGGCAGCGACGGAAGCTCCAGAGGGCGTCCGTTGATAGCAAAGGAACCTGTGGTCCTCTCCCTCGACAGTGGAAGGAAGCAACAACAGAAGGAGGCTATGGGGGTCGTTGGACTCGTCCGTCGACAATAGAGGAAGGCTCGGCCCATTGCGCTTGTGGCAAAAGCAACAACAGAAAGCGTTGGCGACGGAGGCAGAAGCAACGCTAGGGTTCCTCAGGGTCGCGTTGGCGTGAAGCGTGGCTTTTGAGGTAACAAACTATGAACCAACCCAGCCTTAAATCGGTTTAGTTCGCGTAATTAAATTGGGCGCTCGCCCGAAGTGCCCAGCGCCTGCGTTCAGGTGAGCGCCCAAGCGGCGCCTCATTGAAGCGCGCCGCCTGGTGCACACCCGAGGCACTCAGGCCTCGCCTTGCCTCGTCTCGCGTCTCGCCTCGCTTGAGCGCTTAGGCGAGCACCCGAGCGCCTATTTAAATCACTGCTTCATAGGAAAATTTCATATGTATCCAACAAGATACCTTAATTCCACATTAACCCCTTCAAAAAGGAGAATACCATACATATCATCTAAATGAAAAAATGTCACAAGAAATATGTTTCTAAAAGCAACTGTTTTATGAAGACAGTGAAGACACCATGTAATGGAATCTGGACATGAAACATATGTAATTCAAATACAAAAATAATGCTCAATTAAGCTTAAATAAGATATAATGAAGACAAAATTATAAAAATGTAAACATGTGCTAAGTGCAAATTAGAAATTTAGGATGCTGATTGCCTTTCCAAGATTGCATTCGCAACACATACAGCTGCAAAAATTGCAATTCAGAATGCTGATTGCAGATATGCTTCTCAAGATTCGCAATGTCATAGATATCCCTCCAAAATGCAAAATTATAGGGATTGCCTTTTCAAGGGTATATATAAACATTTTGAGATGGCAGGGATAACCACACAGTTGTTCCAGCTTTGAAAAAGAATAACAAGATATAAAACAAACAAAATAAAAAATGAAAGGATCTTGCTACAAAATAAGGCCAAATGTCTCTCAATCTTAAAATGGTTTCCCTTTTTTTTTCTTCTTGAAAATATGTACTAAACAAGAAAAAGCCAAGATCAGTTGACTTTGGGATCTCAAGTAACCAACCATACAAAAGTCATCACCAAGATTTGAATGTTAGGGTTTACCATATTCGACTCAAGGGTCCTCTTCACAATGCACAATGCATCGTGTAAAGCCCGATCCATCTCATCAAGCATATAGTCGTTAGCACCTCTAAGAATCAATGAGACCTGATGGAGAAAACGTTAGGTGTTAATGCACAGAAACCAGTTAGTCCAAGGATTCAAGGGAGCACGCTTGAAGTTTTTAAAATTGGCAAGAAGAAACCACTGACCGCACTAGAATTCTTTGTGCCCTTGATCAAAATTACATCATCATCAGCAATGCGCTCCTCTATAACTTCATCAGCATGTCCAAGAAGTGACAAATCAAATGTTTCTTCTCCCTCCATGTCAGCAAACATGGTCACCTTCAAGGAGCCAAAATCAGGACTAATTAACACAACCTTAAGTTTTCTACAAATCCAAGTGATAGATGAACATGTGATGATTTTGTACAAAAACAAACAATACATAAAGCATGCAGGGCCATGTGCATGCCTGAGTGAGATCCCAGAAATATTACTAAGCATTCTCTTGTTCAAGCATAGACATAAAACACAGACACATTAGCTCAGCTAGAAATTGCCTCAAACAAGTTCCACTAAGAGTCGGATATGATCTGTTACTCACATGGTAAGGCACATCAAGCTACCTATTCGAGGACATCAACAAACATCATTGTAAGAATACCAAAATGGAGTGGCTTGAGGGTCCATAATATCTAGCAGAATGTTGTACAAACAAATATGACAAAGCAAGGAATACTAGAGCAATTAACTCATGACAGCTAGATTAGCTGTTTAATCATCCATGAACAAAATAAAATCGTACCTTGCATTTTTCTCATTCGCCATTTCTAAGATGAATAAAATTACTGAAAACACTTCAAAATTCAATTTCAGTAAAGTGTAACAAATTTTCAAAAAATATTTGCTCAATCACTCAGGTAAACATTTAGAAGCCACTCAAATCTGGGCTGTAAGAATTAGTTGAACCAGCACTACTGAAAAAATATTGGTGGTAAGATGTTTGGTGCTTGAAATGCTGGTGCTCAAAGTTCTGGTGAATAATGTTTCTTGTCTATTCTCCGAGATATCAAATACTAAATAATTGAAACGACAGCCAGAAAGCATTTGAATAGATATCATGAGAAAACCAGTTGTCTTCATTGATGTATCTCAAATGTGTGCCAAACAGGTTATGGGTCTCTAATGTAGTGCATTCTCATCTAAATTCTTAAACATGACAGTTTTGGACATGCAAAGCACAGAAATTTAGATATTAAAAAAATGCAAAGTACAGACAGGAAATGTTATGGTTTGGCAATGCACACATGACATGTCACACCATCCACTTAATAATCTTTGATGGTATATTACACCCAGGTAACATGTCATTAAGAACATATTTGAGAAGAATAACAAAAATCACTTCCATTTTCAAGGAAAAAAGATATGAACATAAAAATTGATTTGGATTTTGGGGAATAGATTGCCAGCAATAATAGATAAACAACTATATGTAAGGAATAAACCAGGTAGACCCAACAATTACAATCTAAAAACAGAAATAGATACAAAATCTAATGATGTAAATAGTGAACAGCATGTGCCCAGACCATTTGGAAGTGTAGAAGCAAGAAGGAACTAGTAAGGTAACGGATTTTATTATTAGGAATCGATATTAAAACAACAAAAAATTAATCATCATTTGGATACACGTGTTTGAAAATAACACGTGCATATGCATTAGAGAACCTCAAGCTAAAAATATATATATAAGCATAAATAGTAAACATGCCCAGGAAGATCACAGCTGCAACAATCCAGGTCATACCACAGTTGCCCCAGTTGCTTTTGCAACATGTCGCAAGTCGTCCTTGCGAACACGCCTCACAGCAATAGCTCCAGACTCAACAAAGTACTGAAAATAGCATTAAAGCAAAATGGTTCAGAATTTAAACTGGAAATACCAGAGAGAACTAATGTCTCTGCATATGAATTTTCTTAAACAAACTGTCAAAAGCTTCGAAATATAAAGAATAGCATCATACATATGCAAGGAGAAAAGTGAATCACAGTTCAAGCACATCAAAAATCAGAATCCAGAGAGATGACATTGACTTAATTAAGCAGATCCATGGATACCAATTGTGAGTACAGGAAAGACAAACAAGAACTTCAGCGAATAAGCAGAAAAACTCATTAAATAGATTAGCCAGGAATGAGATAACCAAAGGCAGTTTTACGAAAAATGGGAAAATGGCCATAAATATTAGATATAAGAAACTATGAATTCTTAATGACAACTCATTAAAGCTGGTGAAGAATATAAGCACATCAAAACAAAGCTACATATATCAATTGCTAGCAGTGATCCACCAACATAGGCATTATTGATCTTTTTTGAAACATTAGTCCAGTATGATATCATGAGACTTTAACTACATTAAATGGATTTTTACAACACCACCACAAACATCTTCAATGTTTATGCATAATTTACACAAAAAGAAGATATGGCTAATTCTAAAGAAAAATTGCAAGCATAAATGGTGAACACAATACAAGACAAACAAAAGATTAAACTTAACTAAACATGAGAAATGTAAGTTAAGAAGACATGCCTTTAGCGACATATCATCGATTCCCTTGGTTGTTAGTACAACATTAGCTCCAGCTTTTAGAAGCTTCTGGATGCGCTCCTTAGTTATGTCAGCTTCCCTGGAAAAAGTTCAAGATGAAACTTACGATGACCTCAAAAAAAGAGCAAAGTAGTGCACATACAGGATCCCCACTGTGGTGCCTACCAAATTATCTAAGATGTTATCCAAAATATTATGCATACTAGTAATTTGACGGATACAACCACTTGGAGAAACAAAATACAAGGCAGAAAACTTAAGCAGAAACAAGAGCATTGTCAGTAGAGGCTTGAAGTACTGGAAAAGAAATGGAAAAAGATTTACTTAGCCAGAATAACCTAAGTTTCCATAATTGCAACAACTTCTATACCCCATATATTGCAACTGAAAATTGATGCAACTCATGTAAGTATGATATTATATTCAGGCCAAGCAAAAGTCAAAATGAAAATAAAATTTGTCTAGAAGTTTAAGATTTGCATAGATCTACTTAGTAAAAGCTCCTTTATATAAGTTTGTCTTGATTAACACGTTGAACTTACTAAACATGTTCAATAAAAATCCACTAAAGAATTACCTTTCACGAATTTTTTCAAGTTCTCTTGGGTCTGTGACCAAGACTTGAACACCCATCTGCATTTTTGTCTTTTGAAGGTTAAAATCAAGACAAGCAATTCTTGCAGGTGCAACCCTGATAGGCATCCCTTGAGCTGCACGGCCTGTATTTAAAGCATATCCATTCAGCAAGTAGCTATCTTTGGCACTTTTTCCATGAGCTTTCAAAATGTTTATGCTCTACAAATGAAACAGACAAAAGTATAAAATATATGTGCAAAAATAAAATTATAAACTGAAGGAAACAAGCCAACATAGAAATAGATCAAAAACTTTGTGTAATGTCTAGAGTCTCACTGAAATGCAGCTACTTTTTCAAAATAAATCACTCAGGATAATATCAAAGTACAATTCAAGTTTAGTGAAACTTAAATCTCCTTCGAATTCATCCATGCATCCAAAATTTTTTTTAATAAGAACTAACTGAATCAGAGAGATCCAACAATGTACTCTTGACTGTATCAGTTAATCCTAGTCCAAATGGACAATGGGAATAAATTTGGAAATCACTTGTGCAACAAGGAAGGATCCAACTAGACACTAACCTTTACTGGGTACTTAACTTCTCCTCTTGCATTTGTAGTCTTCACTGCTTGAACTGCATCCACAACCTAAATAACAAAGTCAAACTCATATATCAAATAGTAGTGGAGTTACATATGAAAAAGTTGAAGGAGTCGATTTTGGTGTGATCAATTCCACAAGTATACTGATTTAGCACATATCATATGGATTCACAGCACTTTAAAAATGAGGATACTTTGATAGGTAAAAATTAGCAAGCCAGGAGAATAACAAAAGCTATTAGTATGAACATATATAATCTCATAATTATTTCTATGGTAAACTCTGTTATGTTTTTTAATTTCATGATAGAGCATCTTATGGCAATGGGCTATCACTGGCTCTATGCTGAAAACCACAACATTGATAGGAACTCGATACAATCTGAACCTACATGTTGATCAAGGTCTGCTTAATATGATACAATTAATGCAGTCCACTATTTAAATAAAAACTTCGAGAAAAATACTTATACACAAAAACAAGTAAAGATTTAGATTGCAATTAATGAACAATTCACAAATAACTTATTTTTATAGATGGAAAAAAAGTTCTTTAGTTACAAAGGAGCCACCGTTTTAATATCCTTTAATATCCAATCTTTTAATATCCTTCTACCCAAGGTTCTAAATTTCGAATGATACTACCCGTAACGATGGTACGTACCGGTCCGCCAGCAGACCGATACACCAACCAGCCGCTAATAGACGGAACGCTTGGTATAGCCCCGTATTATACGATACGAGGTTGTATTGGGCAATATCAACCTGGCTGCAGTGAGGGAAGAAGAAAGTGATAGCATTCGAAGAAGTGGGAGAAGAAGAGGGAGAATTGGGAGAACCTCAAAGTTCTCAACGTGTCCCGATCCAACACCGCCCTCCCTCGGCGATCCTGATCCAAGAGGTAACGACGAGGCGACGACTAGAGCAACGAAAGAGGCGGTCTCTTTCGTCGCCTCGTTTGTGATTCTGCGGCTTCTTCTTCGCCGAAGGCCGAAGACGTCTACGACCTTCGAAGTCTTTGTCGTCTTCTTCACCGAACGCCGCAGATGAGGAGATGAAGGAGACCACGTTCTTCTCCTCGTCCGAGGCGACGAGGAGAAGAGGAGGCAACGTCACTAAGGTAGCGTACACCTCCTTTTTAGATTTTTTTATATTTATTTTTTTATATTTTTATATATTATATTATTTATTTATTTAGATATACCATTCGGTATGCCCTGGCGTACCGCTCAGTACTCCCGTACCATACCGTACCGAGCAAAACTCGATACACTATGGAACGAAATTTCAATCCTTGCTTATATCTCTTCTCGCACCACCAATACTATTATTTCATCTCTTCTAATGATAATAACTATTAAGTCTAACTCCAGGTACATGTTCATAACATCCTGGACAATTCTCCTTTACTTTATCATAAATCAAACTTATGCCTAATTATTCACAAATAAAATGTTTTTCTCAACTTTAGTGGTAAATCTATGCATCTATCTCAGTATTTTCATTTCAACATCATAAACATTTTATACATATTAATTCTTAAGCGTCCAACACTCAGATCTATAAAGCATAGTCGAATGCTTTATAAAATCTTATTTTAGTCTAATAGACATGCAGTGATCACACAAAACTCTTGATGTCACTTTGCACCTTAAACACATGTTTATTCTGTGAGCAATATCCTTATCAATTCTCTATTTTGTTGTATAATTGATCCAAGACATCGAACTCAAGTACATGTTCAAATCTTCTTTTTATATTACTAAAATTGCATCTCATATTTTAATCTTAATTCTACCTTAATTAAAATCTTTAGTATCTAAGGTTTGTGACAACTCAAGTTTAGAATTAAGTCCATTTACCCTCAATGATTTAAATAATATCAACAAACAAAATATAAGATGTAGGTCTATCTTATATATAAATAATAAGTCAGAACTATCAGATCCTTATCCAAATAGGCTAATTCTAATCTGGATTAGTCAATTCTGTGAACTATGATATAAAGAAGAGAAGAAATACTTGCATATCACCTTTACTGATTAGAAACAGCATGACATGGAGTTTAAACAAGGGCACTTGATGGATAAACATTTTCTAATTGTTGTGATGATCATAGAAAAGAACGAAATTTTCTGATTGTTGTGACTAAGGGCACTTGATGGAATAACATTAGTGTTAGAACAAGGGCAAAACCAAGGATTATCATTGATCTTCACCTTTTTCCACTCGTTATGAATGTACTTGCTTGGCATATTTAAGTTGAACTCCATGTGGTTATTCTTATGATGTTATTGTTTCTTGATGACAATTAATTTTGAGGTAAAATCTAACAATGAGCCTGAATTTTAGAAATTAAGGATTTCAAAACATAAGTAACCAATATAGGCATATTAAAATCATGTCAAGCTTACCAAGTTAGCGAAGAAATCACTATCAGTTGCAATTAATTTTGACGACATGCTTGTCTTTGCACAGTTTACAAGTGAATCTTTTCCAAGTTTTTCAACCTGAGGAGACAAATAGTTTTGCAGGTAAAGGAAATTGATAATTGAAACAATCGGGTTATTGGTAATATCAATAAATGGATTTTAGTGCGTACTTTTGTAGCAAGTTTTTCTTCGACATATTTGCAAGCTTCTCTCATTGCAAGCTGCCAGTAGATAGTAAGAAATATAAATAGTTACGAACTACTTGAATTGAAATGAAAGCTAAAAATTGCTCCAGACAAGCTGAATATGAATAACTGTTCATGTTACCCTGTAGCCACTAATTATAGAAGTTGGATGAATCTTGTTTCTCACAAGATCATTTGCTCTCTGCAACAAAAGAATATAATAGAGAGTTACTAACAGATGGCACCCCCTGATTCACAACACAACATAAATGCATGATGAACTCAACAATCACAGTTTACATGACACCTTAAGTAACTCAGCAGCCAGGATAACCACTGATGTTGTTCCATCTCCAACTTCTCGATCTTGAAGTTCAGCAAGTTCAACAAGAACCTTAAATCATCAAAACAGGAATTATAACAAGAATGTAAATCAGCAAAACTTAAAGATCTAGGAGATACAACCAAGTTCATGTATGCTACCTTGGCAGCCGGATGCTCAACTTCTAACATCTTTAGTATTGTTGCACCATCATTGGTAATTGTGACATCACCAATGTCATCAACCAGCATCTAGTAATTCACCATCCAATGCAAATTTTAATATTAAATCAACCTCTAAAATGCAGATCATGCTAATTGCATACTAGACCAGATAAGAAGCATTCATTAAAACAAAGCAAAATATATATGCCTAATTAGACTTGATGAACCTGAACCACTGCCCAAAATGTTTAATCCAATCTAATTGTAGTAGACTAATCTAGTCCTCATAAACTGATTCAAATGTCCACCCACATAGGATGTGGAACTAAACCAAGGGTTACAATCTCCCTACTTAGGCATGGGATCCTTGTCAAGGATGAACATAATTCAGACTCTAGCATAACGAAAGGCCTAGCCTAGTGATAAATCCACACCTTGATGTGCCTCTCACCGCATCCATAGGTATCCTTTCAGTTGGGCCAATCACCACAAATTTTGTCATGACCCGAACCAGGATAATTAACTCATTAACTTGATGAGCCCAAACCAATGCCCAAAATACTAAGGGTCAAATTAATAGTAGTAAAAGCATCTAGTCTTTAGAAATCAACTCAAATCTCCTCCCACATCCAATGTGAGGCTTTAGTATAGGTGTTACAGTGCAAATATATCTTTTATTCATTGCTAACTTCAGGTGCTTGAATTTATGCGAAATAACATCAATAATAATTAATTAATGTTCTCAAGATCTGTATATTAAATTCAAAGAGAATCACACCTTTTTAGGAAAGTACTTGGATGAGATAAATATGATGATCAACTTGGAGACACTTTAGTTCTATGTACAGTCGTCACCTTATATATTCTCACTCATATCATATTGGTTAATCAAAACTCAAGTAAAAAATGTCAATAACTATATTAAACCATGTGGCATTTGATTATAACGATAGCTTCTCCACTAGCTTTATTCCTAGTCTTTTTGAGATGTTCTCATTCATTAATTTTACCTTTCCATGATGATGAAGGCACTTATGTCTTAATTCATATGTCTTAATGCAATGTTTCTATTGCAATGTCCTTTAAGTTCTTCATTTGGTTGCCCAAGGAGCAGTAGTTCATAAGTTATCTTCTCTGTTCCTCATCATAAGCTTAAAAAAAAAACAGTAAACATATATAAATGAAAAGACAACTTCAAGTCATATTATAGTCTCTCAGATTCAGCAGATGTGCCTCAACAATTTATCCAAGAGAAAAAAGAAAAAAAAACAATAATTGAGGATGCAGAGAGAAGGAAAAAAGAGAGAGAAAACCGCAATCCAACTTTGAGTGCTTGTATAGGTGTACAGTCTGCAACATAATTGATCTTAACCATTTAATTACTGATCCAAATTGCAACTTGGACCATAAAGTAAGATCGAAGATGTTCCATACTGTTATTTGTTATGGCAAAATTGCTTAGAACACAAAGGTTATTACTTTTATAAAAGGCTCTATAAATCACATACTTTAATATACACTCGAGCCAATGTTCCTCTGTTGATTTTGTGTTACATGATGATCTTTTTAGACAGAAAGGTTGATCGTAAACTCAAAACCATCCTCAGCAAGCTTTAGGAGCCGTAAGCATCATGCCAGTAAAACAGCAGAATATGCTAACTACCAACCAAGAAGAACAGAAAAACGATGACAGTGAGATCCGAAATTGCATTCACCTTATCGAGACCAACTGGTCCGAGGGACGATTTCACAATGTTAGCAACCGCTTGGCACGCCACCACTGCCCACAACAACGCAAGGCAGCAGGAAACCGGGTTAACTTTAGCATATCCGAGAGATCAGATATGGATGGAGAGGGAAAAGGAACGAACCATTCTGGGTGCGGACGTCTTGGCCAGACTGCCGTTCTCCCAAGATGTCGGGCGTCTGAGCAACGATCGCCATTGCGAACCTCGGGAGGGAGCGGAGGGGAGGCGACGGTTAAACCCTAGATTTGGCCTCCTATCAACGAGCGGAGAGAGATCGAGCGAAGGAGAAGAGCGCGAATCCGGAGAGTTCGATAGGCAGCAGCTCACTGGTGCTTACGCTGGCCGTGGGTGGGTTCGGGCTCTTAAATCCTAGGGTTGGACTCTAAAAAAAAGACCGAAGAGAAAAAGGCCTATTAGAGAAATTAAAGATCCGTTATATACTTCATTTGTAACACCAGACGAAATATAAAAATCCCCGTTAAGGAACAAAACGTTTTGCCATCCACTCCCGTTACGAACGGTCGCATATAGCGTTATTTAGTAAAGAAGAAATCCCGTTACGAAGAGCCCTTTGTGACGATTTTGCAGTGAAAAATCATTAGAATTACAGATAGAAATTTAGTCAGGTCAAATTGCATCCAATAAAATTTGGGATGAGTTATTACTGAGATAAAATAAATATATGTCTGCTTCTAACATTCAGGACTATATACGCAAGACCAATCGATGGATGGCATCAACGTGATGGACTAAAATAAAAACTCCTTCAATATGAAGGGTAAAAATCACGAGTCAAACTAGAGATAATCTCACCCACGCAAATTAGAGATAATAATAATGAATATATAAATCTCAATATCTTGCTCAAAATCTTAGTAATAATCGCAAGAGAATAACTAAGATACAAGAATAACGTAACTGTACTCAATATTTTAAATCTTTCCTAATTCTCCTCAAGTAATCACAGTAAAAATCTAATGTAGATTTGATCTAACCTGATATGAGAACACTACTAGATGATTGAGAATAATCTCTCTGCATTGTCCTTGTTTTCTTTCCTTTCTTTCTCTTTAGATTTCTGTCTTTTTCTCTTTTTTGCTGTTGTAAAGATATCCTATGTTGCCCTCGTTGTTGTCCTATTTATATCTCTTTCTACCTTTAAAACGTAGTTATCTATACTTTTCCTAATATGAATTAGGATTAGATTAAATGATAAGATAGGCTAGGGATTGTTCAAGCCGGCTGAGTCTGTGGGCTGCCAGCCCAACATAGCATAATAGCTTTTTAACTCTTCTTTGAGCTCAGCAGCTTTTACAGAAATGGCGAAGCGCGCCTGGGTGACGACCTCCATCGCTACTCTCCTTTTCGTGTTTGCTGGCGTCCACTCCGCCATAAGTGGGTGGATGGGGTGCAGATCCTGCTTAGACAAGGATCAGGTGATGCTGCAGTATAGCACTTCTTGGAGCTACTAAAAACTCAGCTGGTGCACCTGAAACAAAAAATAGAAGTCAGCTAGCTACATATGAACTCAAAAGTCAACCATAAACTCTCATGGATCATCATGTACTTTCAAGATAAAGATTGCAAAGACTAAAGGAAGTATGAATCTATTAAACTTTACAGATAAAAGGGGAAGAATTATTTACAATATATTGGTTTATTATTATACTTTATTTTTAATGGTTGTACAATAGAATTAACTTCTCAAGTCCAACTAAAAGAACTGCTCAACTTTAAACGAGTCAATTATCTTGATTAGATTTTGACTAAGCCGGTAAGATCTTAAACTCGTATTTGGATCATCATCATCATCATATATCAATTATCTCAGACTTTACAGAACTTAGAGGGTTAGTCAACCTTTTAGCGATTAGATAACATATTTAGTTGAAGTTTAAGGTTGGGTTATCTCTAATATTAAAAGCTTGTTATCAACATTAGCCTTCTTTATATATTTCAAAATTAGCTTCATACATATTAAAGATCAACATTGCACAAGAACAAAAGATAGATTATTGCAATTGTGCATTCAACATTTGATCATCCCCTTACATGATGCTTCCTCATTACAAGTTGAATCATGTTCAGGCTTTCGATGCCAAGACCATACGATGATGCCGAAGTAAATCTGCTTCCAAGCCATATGTCGTACCTTCTCAATGGAAGAGAATCCAAGAGAAATATGATAGAAATTAAGCGAAGAAGATAGAAAGATAGAAATTATAGAAGAAACTATGAAATGTATAAGATATAATTGCCTAATACATTTTGATAGTGAGTTCTTGACAGCCATTTATACACACTCAGTAGGGAGGTTATACACATTCAGCATGGAGGATTTTTCTCAACTGCTGAGAGATTTCCTCAACTGCCTTGAGGAAATCTTATCTGCTTTTCAACTGCTGAGAGATTTCCTCAACTGCCTTGAGGAAATCTTATCTGCTTATCATGCCCCCGCAAGATTGAGCTTCCATCAAGGATGCCGATCTTGGACCGATGAGATGAAAATAGTTTACGGGCGAGAGGCTTTATGAGTGAGTCGGCTAGTTGATCTGCTGTATGTACATGAGAAACTCGGAGTTGATGTCTGGCAACTTGATCTCGCACAAAATGGAAGTCGATGGCTATGTGTTTCATGCGGGAATGGAACACTGGATTGACACATAAATAAGTAGCTCCAATATTATCACAATATATTGTAGGAATAACCGTGGAGGTGACGTTGAGTTCCTTGAGCAAATTTGTGACCCAATTGAGTTCAGCAGCAGCGGTGGCGACGGCACGGTATTCAGCTTCAGTTGTAGATCGTGCAACTGTCTTTTGTTTTTTAGAACTCCAACTGATTGGAGTAGCTCCAAGGAAGACAATGTATCCGGACGTAGATGTTCTATCATCAAAGTTCCCTGCCCAATCAGCATCAGCAAAGGCATGGAGATGGAGTGAAGTATTTTTGCGAAGAAAAATGCCATGATTAAGAGTCCCTTTAAGATACCGCAAAATTTGTTTGACCGCAGACCAATGCGTAGTAGATGGTCGATGCATGAATTACGATAACTTATTGACGGCAAATGAAATATCTGGACGGGTGAGAGCCAAGTACTGTAAGGAGCCAAGGACTTGTCGATACTGAGTCGAATCTGTAGCAGGACTTCCATCATATAATTTAAGTGATTCACTGGTAGAGAGAGGAGTTGTAACCTCTTTCGCATCCTGCATGTTTGCCTTTGATAATAAATCTTGAATATACTTTCTTTGTGATAGAAAGAGACCTGAAGATGTAAATGTTGCTTCCACTCCCAGAAAGTAGCTTAAAGTTCCTAGATCTTTGAGGGAGAATCGATCGGCCAAGTGTTTTAAAAATGCATGAGTCTTCAAAGGATCATTTCCTGTGACAATAATATCATCCACATATACTAAAAGATATATTATGCTTCTATTGTGCTGGCAAATGAATAACGAGGTATCAGACTTTGAATTGATGAAGCCAATTGAGGTAAAAAACGAGCCAAGCTCGTTATACCAAGCCCTTGGAGCTTGACGAAGTCCATAAATAGCTTTTTGAAGTTTGCAGACATGCCTCGGATATTGAGGATGAACGAAACCAGGAGGTTGTTGCATAAAGACATCTTCAGTAAGTGACCCCTGTAAAAAGGCATTGTTAACATCCAATTGTCGTATGTGCCAGCCCTTTGAGATAGCCAAACTCAGGATAAGACGGATTGTTGTGGGTTTAACAACGGGACTAAATGTCTCTGTGAAGTCGACACCAGGTCGTTGATGAAACCCTTTGGCGACTAGACGTGCTTTGTATCTGGCAACGGATTCGTCTGGGTTCCGCTTAATTCGAAAAACCCATTTACACCCGATGATATTTTGTGTGTGATGAAAGGGTACTAAGGTCCATGTAGAGTTATGGAGGAGAGCATCATATTCGTCACACATGGCTTTACGCCAGTGAGAAGATTTTTGAGCTTGAGTGATTGTAGTGGGTTCACTGGCCTCAGTGGAGGAATTTGTTATAGCATGTAAGTCAAGGATTTGACGTGGTTTGAAAATACCACTTTTGGAGCGTGTTGTCATTGGATGTCTAGGGGGGGTGGAAGTGGTAGATTGTGTTGGTGGTATAGCCGAGGGCGAGTCACTGTCATGGACCGGGTCAACCGTCGGCACAACAATGTCACTAGATCTAGGAGAAGGTAAAGCCAGTGGCAATGTTGCCGAGGGTATGACTTCATTAATAGGAGAAACTTGTGAGGAAGGGAGTGGAGGAATAGAGGGAGTGAGAAGTTGTTGAACTGGAGTAATAGTAGTATGTGAATCTTGAGAGTAAGGACTGAACGGTGTCATTGGAGGTTCGTGTGATGAGATCAGAGGGATATTCCAGTGATGTATGTTTATTTGAGTAGTTTGCATGGTAGGATTATTTTGAAAAGGAAAGACAGACTCCTCAAAGATAACATGACGTGATATAAAGACCTTTTTAGTTTGGGGTTCATAGCATCGAAAAGCATTATGTTCAAGAGAGTAGCCTATAAAAGTGCAAGGCTTAGATCGTGGTGTTAGCTTATGTGACGCATAGGGACGGAGCCATGGATAACATAAACAGCCAAAAACTCTGAGTTTATGAAGGTTTGGAAGTTTGTGGAATAATTTTTCAAATGGTGACTGGTATTGTAAGACTGTAGTGAGCATACGATTAATGAGATAAACTGCTGTTTGAAAAGCTACTGACCAAAAAGATGGTGGCATGGATGCTTGATGTAGAAGGGAGAGACCAGTTTCAATGATATGCCGATGTTTGCGTTCGGCAGAACCAACCAATTGGGGAGTATGTGGGGGTGACTTGAGGTGTTGTATACCACAAGCAGAGAGACAGGATGTGAGGGCTTGATATTCGCCTCCACCATCAGAGTAAACTGTTTTAATGGAAGATTGAAAAAAATTCTCGACCAACTTTCGAAAGTTGGTAAATACAGTAGAAACATCAGACTTATGATGGAGAGGATATAACTATGTGTACTTAGTAAAATAATCTACAAAAATGACATAAAAACGAAACTTGTCAAAAGAAGGAATTGGGGCAGGGCCCCACACGTCGGTATAAATGATTTCAAATGGTTTAGAGCAAGAAATGGAGGTTGTCCCAAAAGGCAGTTTATGACTTTTATTGCAAAGACAAGCATCACAATGATTAATAGTGCTATTGATTTTCAAGGTAGGAAGAGAATAACGAGAAAGTAATTTTTGCTAAATAAAAGGGGAGGGATGACCAAGACGACGATGCCATACATCAACCGGAGCTGCGATTGAGGAGTGAGCAGTAGGAAGGGTAATTTGTGAAGTGGATGGCCACTCATAAATGTTGTCTTTGTTCTGGCCCTGGACCAAGGATGCCCCCGTGCTCAAATCCTTGACAAGAAAAAAGTTAGGAAAGAATTCAATTGATGTATTATTTTGTTTACAGAATTGAGAAACGGAAATGAGGTTTCTTTTAATGTTAGGTGCACACAAAACATCATCGAGTGTAAAGGTTGTGGTAAGTGAACTAAGCGTTGAGGAACCAGAATGAGTAATAGGAATTCTTTTACCGTTACCGATGATGATATCTTCATTTTCGTCATAGTTGTTGTGGATGGACAAGTTTTGAAGATCAGAGGTGATGTGATGAGAGGCGCCCGAATCCACAATCCAATTAGGTTGAGTAGGAGTTGGAGTAGCCATGAAATTCGCCTGAGGCCACTGTGATGGAGTAGGGAGTCTGGGACGAGACCGACAGACTTTCGCGGAGTGTCCAACTTTATCACATAGTTGGCAAACAACTCGTTGGCGGCCTGTGAAGTCAGGACGCGACGGCTGAGTATTATGAAAGTTACCAACTTGATATGGGTAAGGAGGGTTTGGTCTGGGCCCCATAAGGCTAGGAGGCAGCTTAGCCAAATCGTTGTTGACGTGCTTATTGTACTGGTTGCTCTTCCTCTTGGATTTTTGATTGACTTGAGCTGTAATAGGTGGTCCGGGCAACTTATCATCACGCTTCAAGTACGTCTCATAGTCGATCAACTTATCATAAAGTTCTTCGAATGATATTGGTGAGTCATGTGCCCGAAGTGCTGCTGTCAGTTCTTTGTACTCGCCTCCTAAGCCATTGAGGGTATGGATTAGGACTTCTTCATCGCTGAGAGAATGACCTATCAAAGCTAAATCATCGATGATAACTTTGATATTTTGTAGATAATCAGCAATAGTACTTCCCTCTTGTTTCATTTTCATCAGATTGGAGAGAAGTCCGAGCATGCGAGTACGCGAGCGATTTGCCAAAGTTGTTTGTAATTTGCACCATGCTTCTGCAACAGTCGTACATGAGGATATCAGCGGGGCAATGGATCCAGCAACGGAAGCTTGAATAGCTTGGAGGATGAGGCGATCTTGACGTAACCATAGTTGGTGGGCTGGATTTGGCACTGGATTGGGTTCGCCTGGGATGTTGATCATTTCAGGTGGACACTGGAGAGAGCCATCAACGTAACCTAAGAGATCATAGCCAAATAAAAGATTAGAAAGTTGTGCCCGCCAAGATGCGTAGTTGCCGCCTTTGGATAATTTGAAGGGAATGAGTGCTGCAGCATTGATGGTGATAAGACTTTGAGAAGTGCTCAGAGTCCCTGCAGAAATAGGGACAGGAATATCGGAAGAGGAAAATGAAGACATCCCAGATATTTGTGGCGGGTCAAGTGATCTTTATAGAAGATGTAAAGATATAGGAGGAAGGGAGGAGGAGAAAAGCAGATCGATGCGCTGCAAAGTAGGCTGCAGCGCGATGAACTGCAGAGAAGGCTGCAGCGTGATGAACTGCAGAGAAGGTTGCAGCGTGATGAACTGCAGTGATGGGCGAGCAATCTGCAGCAAGAAAGGCAGCGATGGCTGTGGCGGGAGGTAGATGATGAAGACGTCAGATGTAGAAGAGTAGCTGTATGCAATGCCGAAGAGGGCTGCTGCTTCTTCCAGAGGCACTGGTAGGCTGCAGCGATTCAGAGTGCAGGAGAGATTGTTGCAGCGAGGTGGAAGAAATCTCTACAGCTTGCAGCGATTTCTGCAGCGATGCTGGAGAAATCTGCAAGGTTGGAGATAGTTGCAGTAATGCAGTATTGGAGTTTGGTGGCCGGAAGAGCAGCGAAGTTTTCAGCGGAAGACTTCGGTTGGCAAGGGAGCAGCAGCCGGCGGTAGAAACAAAGGCCGTGACTGTGCTTCCTTTAGGATATGATATTAGCAGCCGCAAGTGCTGCAGTAGGCTGCAGCGAATGGCTACGGCTGAGGGGCGGAGGCGTCACCACGAGAGGGATGGTTGGACTCCGGAGAAGAGGGCTTGCTCTAGGCAAACTGCTCTGATACCATGATAGAAATTAAGCGAAGAAGATAGAAAAATAGAAATTGTAGAAGAAACTATGAAATGTATAAGATATAATTGCCTAATACATTTTGATAGTGAGTTCTTGACAGCCATTTAAACACACTCAGTAGGGAGGTTATAGACATTCAGCATGGAGGATTTTTCTCAACTGTTGAGAGGTTTCCTCAACTGCCTTGAGGAAATCTTATCTGATTCTCAACTGCTGAGAGATTTCCTCAACTACCTTGAGGAAATCTTTTATCAAAATAGCGTTTGACTAACAACATTTAGAACGACAATTTGATAAAAAAAAGTAAGCATGAGTCAATCAGAAACAAATGCACATATGGCATGAACTACAAAATGTTATAAATTATTCAAATTAAAAAAAATTCTTTTCAAAAGATTTATTTGAAAATGTAATTTTTTTTTTCTAGTTATTTTGATAGTTATTTTTCAAAGATCGTGTCTTTTATGAAAAATATCTATAAATAGGTACTTGAGAGTAAATTATGATGATATCTCCTTCGTACTCTTCTTCTTTACTCTCCAAGTGATTGAATTAGATATTATCTAATTCCTCTTTGAAGATTCTTTATTGTTTGTTCAATACAGAGAAGATGATACAAATATCATTTTTAGGAAAGTGTTTATATATGTTTCAAGCCTAAATATATTTCCTATAGTATTCTTTATATTTCCTATAGTATTCTTGATCTTGTGTTTGTTATTTGTTTCCAAAGTGTTTTCATCCTCTTCTTTGTCATATTTTTCCAACAATCTAAAAATGATATTTTGTGAGTTTATACAAATTCACCATGGAGGCCACAAATACCATCAAATTATTGAATCAAGATTTTGTTCGTTTAGATCGTTTTGATGGAATAAATTTTACCCATTGGTAAGATAAGATGAAGTTCATGTTGACTGCTTTGAAGATCTTCTATATGCTTGATCTAAATCTTCAACTAACTCCTGATCCAACCGACGATGACACCGATGAAGTCAAGGCTGAACAAAAGAAGAGAAATAAAGATAAAGTCATGTGTAGAGGACACATTCTCAATGTTTTTTCAGACTGGCTTTATGATCTTTATACAGTGGAACTATAGCAAAAGCAATTTGGAATGCTTTGGAATTCAAGTATCATGCTGAGGAACAAGGTACAAAGAAATTTTTAATTTTTAAATATTTTGATTATAAGTTTATGGATGACAAGCCAATCTTTGCACAAGTGCATGAGGTGCAAGTCATTGTTAATCAATTGAAGGCTGAAAAAATTGAACTTCCTGAACCTTTTCAAGTAGGTGCTATAATAGTAAAGTTGCCTTCATATTGGAAAAGGTATAGGAAAAAGATTTTACATGACTCCAAGGATATCACTTTGGAGCAAATTCAAAAACATCTTTGAATCGAGGAGGAATCGAGGATGAGAGATAAGAGTGAGAACTCTTTTGACAATATAAAAGTAAATGTTGTGAATCAGTCTAAGAATTCCAACAAAGGCAAGAAAAACAAGGAGAATCATTTTGGCCCCAAAAGGGATCAAAGAAAATTTAAGAAGCCAAAGAATAGAGGTTGTTTTGTTTATGGAAAACTTAGTCATTTTGTTAGGGATTGCAGATTTGAAAAAGGCTAGAAACCGAAAGTCAACTCCATTGAGGGAGATGATAATATAATCACTACGGTGAGTGAAGTGAATGTCATATTTGGCAAGGTTTCTGATTAGTGGTATGATACTTATGCTACCATCCATGTTTGCTATGATGAGACACTCTTTAAGACTTATAAAAAAGTCACATAAGGGCAAGAGATTCAAATGGGAAATGAAGTTCGTTCTAGGGTGATTGGTAAGGGAAATGTGGAACTCACTTTCACTTCGAGAAAGAAAGTCACTCTTACTAATGTTCTTCATATACTAGATATGAGTAGAAATTTAGTAAGTGAGAATCTTCTTGGTAAACCTAGAATTAAATCTGTATTTGAATCATGGAAGTTAATTATATCCCGTAATGAAACTTTTATTAGAAAAGACTATTCCACTGAGAGAATGGTCAAATTATTTATTGTTAACAATAATTCTAACTTTAATAAAGATGTTGCTATTGAATCTTCGATTTTGATGATGAAACCAATTGATAGTGTTTATGAATTGATATGCATTTTGAGTGACGCAAGAAGCTTCGATCAAGGAGAGACAATGGAAGTAAGAAGAATCATGTTGGGCCGAAGAAAAACGTTAGAAGATTGGACGTCACACCGAAGGATCGGTCGACGTATCGACGGAAGCTTCAGGCCATGGTTTCGGGCATCGGGCCAAGAAGAGCGAATATTGCGCCAAGGATATTGGAGTTGTGGAGGTCAACTAGCCGATTGGGCAATCGACCTCAAGAGAGAATGATGCGCCAAAGAATTGAACGAAGCGTCGATGAACCAATGACATGCCAGACAACATGATTCAAGCTTTTTAATAATTATCTAGATCAAAGTAAGTTTTTATATATGCAGGATTAACTATGATTGCAAGGCATAAAGTAAAATGAAGTCCCGAAGTCAAGAACATAATTTCATTGGGAGTTCGAGAGTTCGTCGGAAGTTCGGATGTTCATCGGAAGTTCTATCGAAATTGACCGAGAATTCTAGGAGCTTGCCAAAGAAGCTCGTCGAAACTTGCTAAGAAGATCATCGTGAAGTCCAGGAGCTTGCCCGGAGTCCACTAGAACATTGCCGAGAGATCGTCGGACGTTCGCCGGAAGATCGCCGGAAGCTCACTGGAAGAAACCTAGACTTACGGACTTTGTTTAGCTTAGTAAATGTCTTGGAATTCGTAGTTAGCACATAATTGGGATTGAATTGGGCCAACCCAATTAGGGGCCAGTTAGGCCTATGTATGGGCTATGTCGGGCCCAATGAAAGGCCCAAACAATGACCCAACAGGTGCCACTATCGTGGCACAGTCTCCGAGACTATGTCAGGCGATGGTACCACCTAAACACAGTCTCCGAGAGGCTATCAGGCGGTGGTACCACCCAGTGCAGGGTGTCAGGGGGTGGTACCGCCCAGTGTCAGTGTTAGTGTCAGACTGGCACTGGCGGTGGTACCGCCCAGCACTGGCGGTGGTACCACCCATACCCGGGAGACCCGGGATGAGACATTTTTAGGCTCCAAGTTTGAATCAACTTGAGGCCTATAAAGACACCTCTCATCCCTAGTTAAAAAACACACAACTGAGAGCAAAAAAGGAAAGAAAACTTTGTTTTAATTGTGTGTGAACTGCTCTCAAAGTTCTAAGTGTTAGAATAGTTTGAGAGAGGAGTAAGTGGGGGTGGAAGGGTTATCTCCTAAACCTGGTAAAAGGAGAAAGAGCTGTAAAAGTTGGTTGGTCTTCGCCTATTGAAGGAAGACCGATAGTGGATATCGGTGGCCTTGACGGAAGAGGAATCAGGAGTGGATGTAGGTCACGACAATTGAACTACTATAAAAATCTGGTTTGCTTTTCTTTTGTGCAATTTACCTTATTGGAAACCTCCTTACTTGCTTTACTTTCTCATTACACTCTTATGAACGCTTTGAAGTTTAATATCTTTCCGAGATCGGTTATATCGTATGAAACAAAATTTTTGAAATCGACGTTTTTATCCGTTGCACTAATTCACACCCCCTCCTCTTAGTGCCGACTCGTCCGGTCTAGGCTGTGGTACCGTCCAGACACAGTCTCTAAGAGGCTGTCAGGCAGTGGTACCACCAGTTTGGGTGGTGGTACTGCCTAGTGCAAGGTGTTAGGCGGTGGTATCGCCAGACTGGGCGGTGGTACCACCCAGTGTTAGTGTCAGTGTCAGACTTGCACTAGTGGTGGTACCGCCTATACCCGAGAGACCCAGGATGAGATATTTTTAAGCTCCAAGTTTGAATCAACTTGAGGCCTATAAATACCCCTCTCATCCCTGGTTAAAAAATACACAACTGAGAGCAAAAAATGAAAGAAAACTCTGTTTTAATTGTGTATGAACTCCTCTCAAAGTTCTAAGTGTTAGAATAGTTTGAGAGAGGAGTAAGTGGGAGTGTAAGGGTTATCTCCTAAACCCAGTAAAAGGAAAAAGAGCTGTAAAAGGTGGTTGGTCTTCGCCTATTGAAGGAAGATCGATAGTGGATACCGGTGGCCTCGATAGAAGAGGAATCGGGAGTGGATGTAGGTCATGATGACCAAACCACTATAAAAATCTGGTTTTCTTTTCTTTTGTGTAATTTACCTTACTGCAAACCTCCTTACTTACTTTACTTTATCATTACACTCTAACGAACGCTTTGAAGTTTAATATCTTTCCGAGATCGATTATATCGTATGAAACGAAATTTTCGAAATCGACGTTTTTATCCACTGCACTAATTCACACCCCCCCCCCCCTTAGTGTCGACTCGTTCCTAACAGTTGCTTCCATTTTTTATTGTTGATTCTCATTCATTATGGCATGATAGATTAGCACGTATTGGAACTAGCACTATTAGAAGAATGGTTAAGTGTGGCTTAATAAATTATCATTTTGATGATCTTAATAAATGTGAAATTTGTGTTAAATCAAAGATAACGAAGAAATCCTTTAAAAGATGTACTAATTTGTTAAACTTAATATATTCTGATATATGTGAATTAAATATCATATTAGCAAGAGGAGGTAATAGATATTTTATTACTTTTATAGATGATATGTCTAGATTCACGTATGTGTACTTATTGAAACATAAAAATGATGCTTTTAATACTTTTAATGCTTTGAAGGCATATAAAGCAGAAGTTAAAAATTAATTAGGGAAGAAAATTAAAATTTTAAGAAGTGATAGAGGAGGAGAATACTTTCCTAATGAATTTAACTTGTTTTATGAATAACATGACATAATTCATGAATGTTCAGCACCTAGAACACCTGAGCAAAATGGATTAGCAGAAAGAAAAAATAGAACTTATCTAGAGATGATTAATGCTATGTTGTTGCATGCTAAATTATCTTATAATTTATGGGGAGAAGCTTTATTGGTTGTATGTCATATTTTAAATAAAATTCTCTTTAAAAAGAATAAGATCTCTCCATATGAGTTATGGAAAGGAAGACAACCTAGCATTGGTTATTTTAAAGTGTGGGGGTGTCTTGCATATTGTAAGAATAATGATCATCAAAGGACAAAGTTGGGACCTAGATGAATCAAATATGCATTTATAGGCTATGCCTCAAATAGCAAAGCTTATAGACTTCTTAATTTAAAGTCAAATATCATAATAGAATCTCGAGATGTTGAGTTCTTTGAACATTTAATGACTTTAAGTAATAATGTTCATCCTCCAACTAGTGAAGAGTTACTAGTGGAGACATCTCAAAAGGTTGGTAAGCAATCTAATATTCTTTTAATTGGACATTAATCAAGTTCACAAGAGGTTGGAGAGCAATTTCATGAATTAAGGAGAAGCACTCGTGTATGAAAAGCAAAAAACATTAAGATCAGATGAGATTGATTCTCAAAGTATTTCTTTTTACCTTGTAAAAGAAACTAATGAGAGAGTCTTAAAAACAATTCCTTTTGTTTTACAAGTGGAAGATAATCCTAAAACATTTAAAGAAGCTATGGCCTCTCTTGATGCTGCATTTTAGAAATATGCTATTAATGATGAGATGGATTTTATTATGTCAAACGACACTTAAGAACTTGCTGATTTACCTTTTGCCTCTAAACCTATTAGTTGTAGATGGGTATTTTGTAGGAAGTATTATACAAATGGTACTCTCCAAACATTCAAAGCAAGGTTAGTTACTAAAGGATTTCAACAAAAGGAAGGAATAGATTATTTTGACACATATGCTCTCGTGGCTAGGATCATATTTATTAGAATTATTTTTATTTTAGCATCAATTGTTTATCTTTATGTTTATCAAATGGATGTTAAAATGACATTTGTAAATGGAGACCTCGACGATGAGGTATATATGGAACAACCCGAAGGTTTTGTTCTACCAGGAAATGAACATAAAGTGTGTAAACTTATTAAGTCATTATATGATTTAAAACAGGCTCCAAAACAGTGGCATAAGAAATTTGATACAATAATTCTTTCTAATGGATTTGTTCATAATATTGCATATAAATGTGTTTATCTCAAAACTTGTGATGACTATATGGTGAAAGTTTATCTTTATGTTGATGATATGCTAATAGTGAGCAACGACATGAAAAGTATTATAGAAACAAAGATGTTTCTATTTTCAATATTTAAGTTGAAAGATCTTGGGCAAGTTGATACTATACTAGGTATCAAGGTAAAAAAAAATAGTGTGAGTTATGTTTTGAGTCAAACTAATTACATAGAGAAAGTACTGGAGAAATTCAGTCACTTAAAAATCAAAGAAGCAAATACCCCGTTTGACCCAAGTATCAAATTAGTCAAGAATGTTGGAAGAATAGTGGCTTAATTATAATATTTAAGTGCTATAGGAAGTCTTATGTATGCAATGCAGTGCACAAGACCTTATATAGCATTTGCAGTTAGTAAATTTAGTAGATTTACTAGCAATCCAAATGTAGAGCATTGGAAGGCTATTGAAAAAGTTCTTGGGTACCTTAAACAAACAAAAGATTATGACCTATAATACTCAAAATTTCTTGTTATTTTAGAAGGATATACTGACGTAAGTTGGATATCGAGTTTTGGAGATAACAAATCTACTACTAGTTGGGTGTTCACCTTGGGAGGTGGCGCTATTTCTTGAAACAAACGTGTATAACTCACTCACTATGAATCAGAATTTGTTGCTCTAGCAGATGCAGGAAAAGAGGCTGAATGGTTGAGGGACTTTCTATTAGAAATTTCATTGACTTATAAGAGTGTGAATTCAATTTCTATACTTTGTGAAAGTCAAACCACTTTAGCTCGTGCGTATAGTGAAATATATAATGGAAAGTCAAGACATATAAGTCTTAGACATGATTATGTAAGGAAATTAATCAAGAGTGGGATTATTTCACTCATATTTTTTAAAACAAGTGAGAATTTGGCTGATCCTTTCACCAAACCTCTTACAAGAGAAGTTGTAAGATCAACATCAAAATGGATGGGGCTAAAACTCCTTGAATAAAAGATCCACCAATGATAGCAACCCTACTCAACATTATGAAATAAGTAATGAAGAGTTCAAAAGATAAGAACAAGTCATTAACATGTGGAGTGGTTCAACACTTTAAAATATTTTATGAGTCCCATCTAAAGATGTTAAAGTGCTAGTTGTCACCAAATGAGGGTTGAGTTAATTATACTCTTAGTGAAGTTCAGTCAAGTTAGGACAAGTATCTCAAAGAGTGACAAAGATACTATAAGAACTTCACAAACTTAGAAGTGATGCCGCTTTGATTGAGAATTGGAGTTTCTCTTATAAAAGTTTATGAACTTGGATGAGCCCAAGGCCATATTAGGGCTCAGCAAGATTTTATGAGGAATACAAGAATGTTGTATTTATGTGTGTGATATTACTGGTGTTGTCATTAAGAATAACAACTTGCTATTTGGGATTTCGACTTCACTTTGTGATGCTTACACTAAGGTAATATTCAAATCGAAAGATATATTACTTTATTTATAAATGCTATTTAATCACTTGGAGAAAATTTTAAATTTGAATAAGTAGAGGATTGTTATAAATTATTCAAATTAAAAAAAAATTCATTTCAAAAAAATTATTTGAAAAGGTGATTTCTTTGTAGTTATTTTGGTAGTTATTTTTCAAAGATTTTATCTTTTGTGAAAAATATCTATAAATAGGTATTTGAGAGTAAATTATGATAACATCTCTTTTATACTCTTCTTCTTTATTCTTCAAGTGATTTGAATTAGACATTCTTTAATTTCTCTTTCAAGATTCTTCCAAAGACGTTATATCCACTAAAACTATTTATTTCAAACCCATAGCAATTTTATTGAGAAGAGAGTATAAATATCATTTTTAAGAAAGTATTTATACACGTTTCAAACCTAAATATATTTCCTATAGTATTCTTGATTTTATATTTATTATTTATTTCTAAAATATTTTCATCCCCTTCTTTGCAGTATATTTCCAACAGACAAGTCTTCCCGTTAAGAAAAACATAACGTACAGACTCTCAGGTACGTCGAGAGATGTAACTCAACAACAATGCTACTCAAATTATGTTGAAATGCCCACTTATTCATAATATGAATCGAGACTAGACATTGCCGGTTTTGCTAGGCAGAGTAGTATATAAGCAGTATCAGCATTAAAAACAGGCAGGACATTATCCTTTTTGTGTGGTGCAAAAGTATATTCAACATCTGGATTTTGAGAGTAGAATGACTGCTCTATGAACTATCATTACAACTTTAAATGTCAAATTTAAAAGTGTTCTTAAATCCAAAATTTCCGACACACGAGAGTTCTTCCAAATAATTAATTATTGATGACTATTATTTTCAGTTAAACCCTGCTCTTCAAGGAAGTCAAATTCAAATTCAAAAAGAGGAAAAAAAAATTTTGATAGCACAACCAGTTAAATAAAGGATCAGGCCCATTGTGATTGATTAAGCTGCTCTATAAGTTACACATGAAGAGAGAATATGCTATGGTGAAACAACTCAATTTATAATCAATCATAAACAACCCTGCTTATTTTACAAGATGAACTGGCAATAGAAAAAGAATAAAAAAAAATAAGTTCTCTGACAGTATTAATCACGTAATATATTTCCATCTTCTGGAGGCTTAGAAGAGCCTCTTTTTGCCATCAAAAGGTGACCAAAACATCTCATTAACTAAAAAATTATATTATTTCTGCCCAAACATTTCGGTTTAGAACTTTTGCAATTAAGAAAAGCCTTCGACAGGTACTATAATGAGACCTTCTGCCTAGGGGTTGGTTCTACAGGTAGTCAAACGGCAGACTATAATCACTAAAAAGTTGTCGCTACTTGAAAAAGGAAATTTTTTGACCTTATCATGGTGAAGCAGACTGGATAGCCCTATCTGAATCTTCCTGCCAAACAGTGTTTCTTTCCACCCGTCGTTCCTTCCAGTATAAATTTGAAAGGCTATTATTACCCTCCAAGATCCAATATAAAAAAGTAAGTCCTACACAGAATTTGGAAAGAGAAACCTTTTCTATGGCTTAAAATAGGGGAGGGGTATAACTGTCTGAAAAGCATTCACCTCCTCAGTTATGATGCTAATTTTTACCGGTATAACATTATTCTATCTTAATGCAATGTTACTGGGATTTAACAATAGGCATGAAAAGACTCGCATTTTGTCTTAAGCTATTTGACCGTGCTTCATTCAAGCCATGAAGGTGAAGAATTGAAGATTGAAGAAACTTATGTCATATATGATTGCAAACACATAATCTCTGCAAATATCCCTAATCTCAAGGTGTGGATAGATTCCTTGTAGCACTCTTTCTGGTAGGCTAGATTAGCCCTAGGCCGATGTGGATCTATTTTTGTTAAAACCACCTTCGTTACTGGGCTAAAATACTGTAAGGACTCATACAACTATCAAATTGGAGAACATGGTAATTGGGATGATATTGGAATCTTGCAAGGTAAATTCTAGCCAAGAAAAAAAAGTCCAAAATCAGCATTCTTGTGCATTCTTACGAACTTTTCCGGATGAAACCAAGTGAGTCCATCGAAGACATGTACATCCGTTTCACGGATGTCATCAATGGACTCAAAGCTCTTGGTAAATGTTTTTCTAACTTTGAACTAGTAACTAAAATTTTAAGATTTCTTCCAAAGAGTTGGGATTCAAAAGTTACGGTCATTCAAGAGGCCAAGGACCTTAAAACATTTCCTCTTGAAGAACTTATTGGGTCTCCATGACCTACGAAATGAACAATATGACAAAAAGGCAACTCAAGAACAACCTTCCAAAGAACAGGAAGGATTTGAGACATAGAACATTTGAAGACCATTAGAGCACAAGCTCAAGTGATTGTGAACTTAAACTACAAATGAAATAAAAATTAAAAAGAAAAAAGAATAGAACTACTTACTTTGAACGCAAGAAGAAGAACAAAAATTGGGATGAATCGAGCTCCTCCAAAGACAAGGAGAAAATAAAAAAAGGCGAGGTGGCAAACTACGCCTTAACCGCATTCAACAATGAGGTAATCGAAACCCCCTTAATTTATTTTAAAATTACTTGATATTTTCCATGATGTATTTTTTTTGAATAATTATTTTTAAAAATTACATGTTTAAAAAATTAAAAATATAAAAATATGATCATGATCGTAATTTTGAAAATAATAATGAAAATTACATGTTTTATGTTAATGGAATAAAATGTTAGATTTAAATCTAATGATCATATGTATGTTTTTCTTAAGAAGAAAAAATATATATCTTGATGATTTCCGATTTTGATTGACACCATGTTTGATGTCTTAATGAAAATATTAGGAAGTTTAATATCATGCTTAATGATGATGTATGACTTTTATTTGAAAAACTAAGTATGAAAATATAGATTCATCTAAAAAGAAGAATGCATGACTACAACAAATAACAAAATGATTTTGGTTGAAAATACCTTATGCTCAATGAAACCATGATTGATGAATATCCTTTATGTTTAATGATTTCTTTGCCTTGTATGTCCTATCATGATGAATATTTTGAAAATAAATGAAATCATGTTTGATTTGAAGTAATGCATAATGATCATGCTTAATGAGTTTTCTTTCGAAATGATGCATATTGATTTTTCTAATTTATGGATTATCGATTTTCATGATAATAAAAGTGGCTTTTTTGATTTAAAAAAAAATGATGATGCATGTTTTGATTTAACATAAATGAAATAGACATGCTTATATGAAATAGAGTAAGTGTCATGCTTGACAATTGTATACTTAATGATGCATAAAATTGAAATGAAAATATTAAAATTTTGATACCATGATTTGATGATTTTATGCATGAGATTTTAAAGTTATACATGATGATTTTTGTGGTTTATTGATATTGGTGATTTTCATGATGAAATTTATTTTTCAATCCTAAATGTTGATGCATGGTTTTAACATAAGAACAAATATTTGACCATGCTAATATAAAATCAATCATATAAATTGAAACAACTAAAAAGAGAAAAGTATTTTTCTTAAAAATTCTTTTTCTCTATCTTATTGACTTTAATGAATCTTTTTAATCATCTTAAAAGTGATTTTGATGATTTGAATGAGTTTCATCTAACCACGATTTTTATCTTCATTTCTGAAAATTACAACTTAAAAATTTATTTTATAAATCAAGATTGTCTATTGTTATTCTTTCCTTTCACTATTTGAGTTATTAAAAAAGAATCATAATATGTCTCTTGATATTCAAAATTTATGTTCACTATCTATGCATCTCATCACCAAAATTCTTTTTGATATTCATCATGTGATGATATGAATGCATGAAACACTCATGATATGATTTTTATACAATTATGTGTATTCATGAAATATTTATCTTATCACCCAATTAATTCTTCTTGATGTTTCTAATGTGATGGAATGAAATTAAGCATGAAATACAAATGAGAAGTTAATGATCATGCATGATAGGATGTAATGAACTTTGACATTTAGATACCATCAATTGAACATTTATGATCATTTTGCCAAAATGATGTATAATGAATGATTGAATATCATATGCTCATAATGATGATTGATTTATTTGTATTATGCATAAAAATGAAATGTATGGTTATAAAATTATGCATGAAATACAAATGAGAAGTTAATGATCATGCATGATAGGATTTAATGAACTTTGACATTAAGATACCATCAATTGAAAAGCTATGATCATGTTGCCAAAATGATGTATCATGAATGCTTGAATATCATGTATGATGTGCTCATAATGGTGATTGATTTATTTGTATCATGAATGAAAAATGAAATGTATGGTTTTGAAATTGTGCATGTTCGAATTTGAAAATATGATGATGCATAATGATGAAATTATGTAATGAAAATATTAAACATTTTGAAACCATGTTTTAATGTCATGCATAATGATCATCCTTAATAAATTTCGAAATTATGCATGGTGATTTCTAAGTAATTTATGGATTATCGATTTTTATCATGATGAAATGTTACATTTTCGGTTTTAAGTATGATGTATGTTTTCATACAAAAAACTTGAGCATTTTGATTTGAAATCATGTTTAATGGTTTTATAATTCGAAATTATGCATGATGAATCTTGTGATTTATGGATTATTGATTTTTACCATAATGAAAGTGCCTTATTAATCTTTGTCGTAATAAATCTTACACTTTTGATTTTAAATATAATACATGTTTTTATTTGGCATAAATGAAATAAAATAATATGAATTGAAACAACTAAAAAGAGGAAAATATTTTTTTCTTGAAAATTATTTTTCTCTATCTTATTGATCTTGATGATTATTATGATAAATCTATGTATAATATTTTGAATCTCTTGAAAGTCATGTTGAGATTTTGATGAATTTGACGATTCGAATTTGAATGAGTTTGTATTCAAATCATGAACTTGATTTCTTAGATTTACTACTTGAGATTTCTTTTTTAAATCACGATCACTTCTTTGTACACCTATAATTTTTGTTATTTATAAAAAGAAAAGATTTGATAAAATGAATCATGTCTTTTGTAATTCAAGAGGTCTTATCTTTCATGACATGATGTTGTTGGATTTATGGCTTATATGCCTTGAAATAATTGAAATATTTTGCAGTATTTTGTTCTTCCCTTATTCTTTCTTGTTTACAATGATAAAATGGGAAATGTTATGATCATGCATGACAGAATGCAATTTGACAGATTAATACCATGATGATTTAAAATATTTATGATTTGGAATGATGCATATGCTGTTTATTATGATGATGTATGTGATATATTGCATATTATGTGTATCATGAATGCCTTAAATGATAAATATTTGAGAAAAGAAAAATACTTTTCTCATACATGTTTGGTACTAACAATCATGAAGTGATAAATACTTAAAAATGCTGATTTCATGTTCAGTATCATGAATACTTTATTATCATACATGAAAATAGTGATAAATATTTTGAAAATAAATGTTTGTATCATGTTAGATGATTTTACATTTTGTGCATGATGAGTTATAGTGATAATTGAAACAATGATTTAAATAATATGAATGATGATTTGGAATCATGCATATAATGATGAGTTTATATGTTTTGAAAATATATATGATAATTTGATATTATGCATGCAATACTTTAACGTATGATAATGATGCACGCAATGATGAAATATTCATGATAAAATAATTATTTTGACATTCAAGGCTTGAATTTTCATCTATGTTATTTACCTTTGTCATAATTTAGAAATTAATATAAAGGGTCTTCCCTTCTTTTTGACAATGATAAAGGGGGAGCAAAACATGCTAGAAAGTTAATTTGCTAGCTCACAAAATTCAAGAAAAAAGCAAAAATTATACTTCTCAAAAGAGAAGAAATTGTTATCTTGAACATCACCAAGGAGTGCTATCTTGCCTATCTCAAGAAGTAAAAAGTTAACTTGCACATTTAGCAAAACTTATATTTCAAGAAGCAAGAGTTGCTTTCTTGAACATCTCAAAATTGCTAGCTTACGTGTCTTAAAATGTTGAAAATTTTTTGTTAGCTTGTATATTGTAAACTTGCTATCATACTATCATGTATATCTATGATGATAGCAAACTTGCATAATGATAAAAATGGATATTATGTTTTTCATGCAATGAGTTGAACTTATATTTCCAAACACATGATAGTGGAACTTCTCCTTTTTGTTGATGACAAAGGGGGAGAAGTATGATCATGTTATGCATAATGACGTGTTGCAAATATTCATAATGAATAATTATAATGACTTGAATTCAATTTGAATTCAAGGTTCTATCAGTATGATATATTGATAGGGGGAGTTTGTTTAAACTCCGGGAGTTAAGGTTAACTCCGTCGTCGATTGGTTGTCATCATCAAAAAGGGGGAGATTGTTGAATCTCAGATTTTGATGATGAAACCAATCAATATATGTTTATGTTTTAATCTACGTTTTGAGTGATGTAGGATGCTTTGATCAGGATGAGACAATTAAAACAGGAAAATCATGTTGTGCTGGAGGAATATGTCAAGAGATTGAACGTCGGGCCGGTGGATCGGTCGATGTATCGATAGAAGGCTTCGGGCCGTGGATTCGGGCATCAAGCCAAGAAGAGCGGAGATTGTGCCAAGGATATCAGAGTTGCGGAGTTAACTGGCCAATTGGGCAATAGGCCACAAGAGAGGGCGATGCACCAAAGAATCGGATGAAGCGTCGAGGGACCAATGACATGCCGGATAACTTGATTAGATGCTTAGGATTAATTGTCTAGATTAAAGTTTGTTTTAAATATGCAAGATTAACTATGATAGCATGAAGACATAAAGCAAGTTTACTGGAGTTAAGTTCGATGGGTGTTCGAGAGTCCGTCGAAAGTCCGAAGAATCGGAAGTGCTACCGGAACCAACTGAGAAAGAATCAGGGACTTGTTGAAGTTTTCGGAAGTCCATCGGAAAGATCGTCGGAGGTTCACGGAGATCACCAAGAAGGTTCCGATACTTACCAAAGACTTGTTGAACTCGCCACAAGACCGGGAGCCTATTGGGAGTCCGCCGGAAGAAATCCGAGGGTGTATTGAAAGTCCGCTGGAAGTTCGTCGGAAAGCTCGTTGGAAGGAAACTCGATGTTGTCGGTTAAAATTTACTTAGGGCTATGTCTTAATTTCATAGTTTACATATAATTTGGGTTAGGATTAAGGGTTAATCCTATAACCCAGTTAGGGATCAATTGGGCCCGAGTTTGGACTAGTTTGGGCCAAGTTTGGAGCCCAACCAGTGAGCTGGAAAAGTCCAGGCGGTGGCACCGCCCAGAACCCGAGAGGTCTGGCGGTGGCACCACCAGTACACTACTAGATTGGGCTGTGGCACTACCCAGAACCCGAGAGGACCGGCGGTGGCACTGCTAGTACACTATCAGTGTCAAACACTAACAGGCGGTGGCACTGCCAGCACCGGGAAACCCAAAAGCAATTCAAATTTAGAGCCCAAATTTGAATCTTCTTGGGGCCTATAAATACCCCTCAATTCTTAGTAGAGATAACACCTTTTTGACAAGTTAGAAAGTGAGAAAAAGCTCTAGCAAAATCTTATTTTCAATAGCTTAAGTGTTCACCTCCCTCTTTTTTTTGAAAATTCTATAAGAGTGTGAACCACTTGTAAGAAGGTTGTAAGAGGGGTATTTGGTCCTTCCCCTTCAAAGTGATTTGCTAGTGAAAGTTGGGAGCCTCATCGAAGAAGGCTTCGAAAGTGAATGTAGGTCATTTGATCGAACCACTATACATCGTGGTGTTCATTGAATGTATGAGTGTTTAATTTTCTGAACCATTTCTTTACTTAGCTACAAATCATTCAGTTTTCATCTCCCTACTCTTGATTATCTTTACTCGAGCTATTTTAGCTAAGTCATCCTTCGTCGAATCGAAATCTCTACATTTTTACGAAATTGATTTCAAACTTATGAGTTTTAATCCGCTGCATTAATTCACCCCACCTTCTTAGTGCCGCTCCGATCCTAACGGTAGGTTGTTTAGGTTTTTAGCCTCTTGTATTACGGTTACTTTTGAATCCCAACTCTTATTAATAGAATGTAAAATTTTGTTTACAAGTTCAAAATCCAAAAAACTTCTACCAAGTCCTTTTAAACCATTGATGACATCCATAAAACGGGTGTACATGTCAATAATGGTTTCACTTAATTTCATTTGAAAAAAATTAAAATCATACATTAAAAAGTTGATTTTTGAATATTTTAATCTACTTGTGCCTTCATAAGTAGTTTCAAGAATATGCCAAATGTCGAAAGTCGTTTCGCATAAAGAAACCCGATTAAATTCATTTTTGTCTAAGGTGCAAAATAAAGCATTCATAGCTCTAACATTTAAAGAAAAAGTCTTCTTCTCCAAATCATTCCAATCTTTCATTGGAAGAGAAGACGTTTTAAAATCGGATTCGATAATGTTTCATAAGTTCAAATCCAAATAAAGCAAGAAAACTCTTATTCGAGTTTTCCAATATGTGTAATCTATCCCATTGAAAACAGGAGGACGAATGAGAGAGTGACCCTCTTGAAAGCCGAAAAGAGCCATTTCACTTAGATGTTAAACCAAATGAGAAATAACGAGGCTCTGATACCAATTGTTAGGAACGGGGTCGGCACTAAGAGGGGTTTGCATAAAAACATCGGTTTCGAAAAATCTTTCGTACAATAAAATCCGAACTTGGAAATGCTTAACTTGAAACATGTGTTCGTAAATGTATTGAAGGCAGTAAGCTATTAAAGAGGTTTGCAGTAAAGATAAATTGCTTAAAGTAAAATGCAAACTAGATTTTAGAGTAGTTTGGTTGTCGTGACCTACATCCACTTCGTCGATTCCTCTTCCGTCGAGGCCACCGACATCCACTATCGATCTTTCTTTATAGGCAAAGATTGTAAGGATCAAGAGCGGCACTAAAAGGGGGGGTAAATTAGTGCAGCGGAAAACTTTCACTATTTCAAAAAACTTATTTTGATTGAAACCGATTCCAACGAGAATGGTTTCAATTCAATCCATTTCAGAAGGAATTTAAACTCGAAACCTTTCGTGAAAGTGCAAGAGAAGATTAAGGTGATTTGCAACAATGTAAATTATACAAATGAAAAGCGTCAGTTTTGTAAAGTCTTCATACGATTAAAGCTAAACTCGGAATATGTTTATGTGGAAGCATATGTAGACGTAGTTAAAGCACATTAAGGAGGAGAGGCAGTTTGCTATAAAAAAAAGTTGCTCAAAGTAAATACAAACTGAGTTTTAGAGTAATTCGGTCAACGTGACCTACATCCACTTTCGACTTCCTCCTCCGACGAGGTCACTGGCATCCACTAGAGGCCTTCCTTCAATAGGCGAAGGCCAACCACCTTTTACAACTTTTCTCCTTTTGCTGGGTTTAGGAGACAACCCTTACATGTTTCACTCCTCTCTTGAATGATCTCAACACTTAGAAAGGAAGGAGGAGAACTCTAGCACTTTTACAACTCTTTAACACTTCAGAGACTCAAGAATATATCAAGATTTCGTTGCTCTTTCATGTAGAAAAGGGTGGGGTATTTATAGACCTCAATGACTTTCAAAAATAGAGCCAAGAAGTGTCTCATCCCGGATTTCTGGGGTACTGACGGTACCACAGCCATTACTGGGCGTTACTACCACCTGACACTTGACACTGGGTGGTACTACCACTCAATCTGGGCAGTATCACCGCCTAACAAAGCTCGGAGACCGAGCTCTATCGGTACCATCGCCTGACAAGGGTGGTACCTGTTAGGATCGAGAGCACTAAGAGGGGGGGGTGAATTAGTGCAGCGGAAATCTTTCAGCGATTAAAAACGAAAGCTGCGTTCGTTCGATAAAAACTATTTTAATGCAAAAGCCAATTCTAAGATTACTTATGATTAAGTGCAGTTTATGTCTAAACACAGTTTGCGTCTAAGCGTAATTTATGCAGTTTGCAGTTTGCGTCTAAATGCAGATTGCGTCTAAGCGCAGTTTGCATCTAAGCGCAGTTTGCGTCTAAGCTCAGATTGCGTTTAAGCGCAGTTTGCGTCTAAGCGCAGTTTACGTCTAAACTCAGATTGCGTCTAAGCGCAGTTTGCGTCTAAGCGCAGATTGCGTTTAAGCGCAGTTTGCGTCTGAGCGCAGTGCAGTTTGCGTCTAAACGCAGTTTTACGTCTAAACACAGTTTTACGTCTAAACGTAGTTTTACGTCTAAACGCAGTTTGCGTCTAAACGCAGTTTTACGTCTAAACGTAGTTTTACGTCTAAACGCAGTTTACGTCTAAACGTAGTTTTACGTCTAAACGTAGTTTTATGTTTAAAAGTAGTTTACGTCTAAAACACAGTTTTACGTCTAAGCAGAATCAAGATGTAAACGTAAACTGCAAAGAAACTTGTTCGCAGAAATCAGTTTGCAGTTATAAACAGAATCAAGACGTAAACGTAAACTGCAAAGAAACTCGTTTGCAGAAATCAGTTTGCAGTTATAAACAGAATCAAGACGTAAACGTAAACTGCAAAGAAACTCGTTCGTAAAAGCGCAAAAGACAGTTTACAGTTATAAATAGAATCAAAACGTAAGTGTAAACCGTAATGTAGAGATCGTACGAAAACACTGATTTACGTCTGGATGCAGATTTGAAAAGAACAGAACTTAGAAACTTGTTCGTAAAAGCGCAGAGAGCAGTAGCTATGTAGGAGGTTTGCAGTAATGATAAAGTGCTCAAAATGAAAGCAAACCAGAGATTTAGAGTGGTTCGGTCAGTCTTGACCTACTCCACTTTTGGCTTCCTCCACCGACGAGGTCACCGACGTCAACTAGAAGCCTTCCTTCAATAGGCGAAGGCCAACTACCCTCTTACAGATTCACTCCTTTTGACGGGCTTATGAGACAACCCTTACAGAAGTTTTCTCTCCTCTCTTTACAACTCAAACTTGAAGAATAGAAAGAGGAGAACTAGCAGTTTTGAGCTCTAAGAAACACAGAAAGATAGCAAGATTTCGAGTGTGTGTTCTGTGCTTTCAGTGCTGAATGGGTGGGGTATTTATAGGCCCCAACCCAGTTCAAATTTGGAGCTCAAAACAATCAAATCCCGGAATTCCGGGATCAGGCGGTTGCACCTCCTGACTGGAGAGGTTGCACCGCCTGGCAGAGCTCGAAGACTGAGCCCAGGCGGTGCCACCTCTTGACTGAGGCGGTTGCACCTCTCTGCCAGAGCTCGAAGACCGAGCTCAAGCGGTGCCACCTCTCTGTTAGGGAGGTTGCACCGCCCAGTCTTGCTCGAAGACTGAGCTCAGGCGGTGCCACCTCCTGGCTGGGGAGTTTGCACCGCCCAGTCTCGCTGGGAGGCTTAGCCTAGGCGGTGCCACCTCCTAGCTGGGGCGGTGCCACCTCTTTCACTATTTCAGCTCACTTGGTTTGGCTCCAAACTTGGCCCAAACCAGTCCGAACTTGGGCCTAATTGGCCCCTACTTGGGTTATAGGATTAACACCTAATCCTAACCCTAATTAATGTGCTAACTATGATTTTAAAGACATTTTCTAAGCTATTACAAAGTCCGCAAGTCAAGACTTCTTCTGGCGAGCTTCCGGCAAACTTCCGGCGGTCTTCCGATGAACTCTCGGAAACCATTCTGCGGACTCCCGGCAAGCTCCTAGACTTCACGATTTGTTCTTAGCAAGTTCCAACGAGCTTCTTCGGCAAGCTCCGATCTTTCTCGGCGAGCTCCGCGAACTCCCAACGAACCTTCCGGCAAGCTTCCGAAAAACCCTTCGACAAGCTCCCAACTCATTCTCGGCTAGTTCCGGTAGCATTCCCGACGAACCTTCGGACTTCCGTCGAATTCTCGAACTCGCAACAAATCCTTCGCGCTTGACTCCGACACTTTGTTTTGCTTTATGTCTTCATCGTTATCATAGTTAATCCTGCACAATTAAAACAAAACTTTGATCGAGACAATTAATCCTTAGCAATTAACCAAGTTGTCCGGCATGTCATTGGTCCCTCGACGCTTCGTCTGATTCTTCGGTGCATCGTCCTCTCCTGCGGCCTATTGCCCAATCGGCCAGTTAACTCCGCAACTCCGATATCCTTGGCACAATAACCGCTCTTCTTGGCCCGATGCCCGAGTCCACGGCCCGAAGCCTTCTGTCGATACGTCGACCGATCCACCGGCCCGACGTCCAATCTTCTGACATGTTCCTCCGGTACAACATGATGTTCCTGCTTTAATTGTCTCATCCTGATCAAAGCATCCTGCGTCACTCAAAACGCATATTAAATCATAAACATATATCAAGTAGTTTCATCATCAAAATACGAGATTCAACAGTACCACCACTGGCAGCAATAACTGCTGGCAGTGCCACCACCTGATAGGGGTGGTACCACCGCCTAGAATTCCTAGGAGACTGAGTCTCCCAGGTGGTGCCACCGACGGCCAAGAATTCAAGGGCTGAATGGGCTGCTCCATTTTGTCCAATTCAGCCATGTCAAGGGCCCAATTGGCTCCTAATTAAGTTAGTGGGATTACCTCTCAATCCTAACTTAATTTATACTCTAACTATGACAATTAAGACATGTTTACTGCACTTCTTATTCCGGAGCGTCAATTGTTCTTCCGGCAAGCTTCCGGCGTACTTCCGACGAACATTTGATGAACTCTCGGCAATGCTCCGGCGGACTCCCGGCAAGCTCCTGGACTTTGTGACGATCTTCTTGGCGAGTTTTGATGAGCTTCTATAGTAAGATTCTGGACTACTCAGTTGGTTCCCGTAGAACTTCCGACGAACGTTCGAACTTCTGATGAACTCTCGAACTCCCAACTTGATCCCGATCTTGACTCCGGCATAACACCTGCTTTATGTCTTATTACTATCGTAGTTAATCCTGCACACTTTTCTCAATCTATAGATTTGATCAAACAAATTACAATTGACTTCATCATCAAAATTCGAGATTCAATAAAGATCAACCTCCTTCTTACACCCCTCTTCTCCTTTTCATAGGTTTAGGAGACAACCCTTACAAGCACTCACTCCTCTCTTACAGAATTCTAAACTTAGAGTAGAGAAGAGATTTTCTAAAGAGATTGCAGCAGTGTTTTCTCACTTTTGAATTCTCTGTGCTTGTGTCTTTTAACCAAGGATGAGAGGGGTATTTATAGGCTTCAAGTTGATTCAAACTTGGAGCCTAAAAACATCTCATCCCGGGTTTCCCGAGCACGGGCGGTACCACCGCCAGTGTCAGTCAGACACTGACACTGCGCTGGGCAGTACCATTGCCCAGTCTGGCGGTACCATCGCTTGGGGGGCTGTGCTGCTCGGTACCACCGCCCAGACTGGTCGTACCACCGCCTAACATAGTCTCGAAGACTGTGCCATGACGGTACCACTTCTTGGGGCATTGTTTGGGCCTCTCATTAGGCCCAACACAGTCCTTACATGGGCCCAATTAGCCCCTAATTAGGTTGGCCTAAATTCAAACCCAATTACGTGCTAACTACGATTCCTAAGACATATTCTAAGCTAAACATGTCCATAAGTCTAGTTTCTTCCGGCGAGCTTTCGGTGATTTTCCAACGATCTCTTGGCAATGTTCCAGCGGACTCTTGGCAAGCTCCTGGACTTCACGACGATGTTCTTGGCAAGTTCCGATGAGCTTCTTTGGCAAGCTCCGGGACTTCTCGGCAGAATTTCCGACGAACGTCCGGACTTCCGATGAACTCTCGAACTCTCAACGAAAACGTGTCCTTGACTTCGGGACTTCATTTTGCTTCATGTCTTACTATCGTAGTTAATTCTACACATGTAAAAACTCACTTCAATCTAGACAATTGATACTAAGCATTAATCATGTTGTCCGACATGTCATTGGTCCCTCGATGCTTCGTTCAATTCTTCGGCACATCATTATCTCTTGCGGCCTATTGCCCAATCGACCAGTTGACTCTACAACTTCAATATCCTTAGCGCAATATTCGCTCTTCTTGGCACGATGCCCGAATCTATAGCCTGAAGCCTTTTGTCGATACGTCGACCAGTCCTCCGGCCAGACGTCCAATCTTCTGACATGTTTTCCTCTAGCACAACATGATTCTTCCTGCTTTAATTGTCTAGTCCTGATCGAAGCATCCCGTGTCACTCAAAATATAGATTAAAAACACAAACACTTATCAATTGGTTTCATCATCAAAATTCGAGATTCAATAGCCCTCGTGCTCAAATCCTTGACAAGAAAAGAGTCAGGAAAGAATTCAATAGAGGTATTATTTTATTTACAGAATTGAGAAATGGAAATGAGGTTTCGTTTAATGTTAAGTGCATATAAAACATCATCAAGTGTAAAAGTTGTGGTAAGTGAACTAAGTGTGGAGGAACCAGAATGAGTAATAGGAATTCTTTTACTGTCACTGATGATGGTATCTTCATTTCCACCATGGTTATTGTACATGGACAAGTTTTGAAGATCAGAGATGATGTGATGAGAAACGCTAGAGTCCACATTCTAATTAGGTTGGCTAGTAGTTGGAGTAGCCATGAAATTTGCCTGAGGTCACTATGATGGAGCAGGGAGTCTGGGGTGAGACCGATAGACTTTTGTGGAGTGTCCGACTTTATCACATAGTTGGCAAACGATTCTTTGGTGGCTTGTGACGTTAGGACACCATAGCTGATGATTATGAAATTTGCCACCTTGATAGGGATGAGGGGAGTTTGGTTTGGGACCCATAGGATCAAGAGGCAGCATAGCCAGGCCTTTGTTAACATGCTTATTGTACCGGTTGCTCTTCATCTTGGATTTTTGACTGACCTGAGCTGTAATAGGTGGTCCGGGCAACCTGTCATCACGCTTCAAGTACATCTTATAGTCTGTCAACTTGTCATAGAGTTCTTCAAATGATATTGGTGAGTAGTATACCCGAAGTGCTACTGTCAGTTCTTTGTACTCGCCTCTCAGGCCATTAAGGGTATGGATTATGACTTCTTCATCACTATGAGAATGACCTATCAAAGTTAAGTAATCAGTGATAACTTTGATATTTTGTAGATAATCAACGATAGTACCTTTCTCTTGTTTCATTTTCATCATATTGGAGAGAAGTCCGAGCATACGAGTACGCGAGCGATTTGCCAATGTGGTTTGCAACTTGTATCATGCTTCTGCAGTAGTCGTACATGAAGATATCAGTGGGGCAATAGATCCGAGGCAATAGCTTGGAGGATGAGGCGATCTTGACGTAACCACAGGTTGTGGGCTGGATTTGGCACTGGATTTGATTCTCCTGGGATGTTGACCATTGCAGGTGGACATTGGAGAGAGCTATCAATGTAGCCTAGGAGATCATATCCAAATAGAAGATTAGAAAATTGTGTTTGTCAAGATGTCTAGTTGTCATCTTTAGATAATTTGAAAGGAATGAGTGCTGTAGTATTGATGATGATAAGACCTATAGATTGAGAGAAGTGCTATAATTCCCTGTAGAGACAATAAATGAGATATCTGAGGTAGACGATGAAGAGATCTGAGGGAGTCGTCAGCTGTGATATGCTGGAAGATGGCAAAACTGTTTGCAATGCTGCACTACTTCTTCTAGAGGTACGGTTGCACCAATGTGTGAGAGAGTTGCAGCAGTGTTAGCAGCGTTGGAGAGAGCTGCAGCTATGCTAGAGACGGCTGCAGCGATGCTGGAGAGAGTTGCAGCGATTTCTGTAATGATGCAGGACAGATTTCTGCAGCGATGCAGCAGAGATTTCTGCAGCGATGCTGGTGAGAGTTGCAGCGATGCTGGGGAGAGTTGCAGCGATTTCTGCAGTGATGCAGGAGAGATTTTTGCAGCGATGCTGGAGAAATCTGCAGTGTTGGAGATAGTTGCAGTAATGCTTGTGGCAGTTGATGGTAAGGCAGCAATTCGCAATAGGCGACGACGGCTGTGATTGGTGCAGATCACAGCTTGCAGCCGAGTTTGGTGGCCGGAAGGGCGGTGGGGTTTTCAGCGGAAGACTTCGGTTGGCAAGGGAGCAGCAGTCAGACGGTAGAAACAGAGGCTGCGACTGTGCTTCTTTTAGGAGCGTTGCCCACGGAAGAAGTGTCGATGCAGTGGGCGTAGCGACTTAGAGGGGTTGCAGGAAGAGCAGTTCTATTCTGCTGCGAGAAGGCCTCCTTCAGGAATCTTGTATTTGTCATATGATGGTTTCTCCTTGACAAGTCTTCACTTGTGGCAATTGACTGCAGCAGCAGCGGCACCACCGTCGTCTCAATCTCTGCTACTGCGGCGGGTACGATCTGGTATTGTTTGAGATGAAGCTGTTGTGGTGCGACTGAGGGGTGAAGACGTCACCGTAAGGAGGGATGGTCGAGCGGCCGCGGCTGCGACCCAAGGGGAGGTGGTGGACTCCGACCGGGAAGCGGTCGTGGGGCTGCAGCGGGAGGTGACCGCTAGAGTGAAGATGACCATGAAGATGTGGTTATCGCTTTGTCGGTTTGCGGGAACCAGCATAGAGAGGACGAAGCAGATGCGTTGCAGAGAGGAAGAAGCACCTTTGTTGCTTTAGATTAATGTTGCCGGAGGTGCGCCGAGGCAGAGGAAATGACAGGCGGTCGCCGGCTCAGGTAGGAGAACACTGGTAGCGGTGAATGAAACTGCAATTTGGTTGACGACGAAGAGAACAGGCCACCGAGCAGACCAGCGAAACAGGGTAAGTCCGGCGTGAACAAGGGCTCCGATAGAGAGATCTACTAGTAGTGATTCGGTGGTCAACGTTAGAGTCTCAGTGGAATCAGATCTGGAGATCGGATCAGCAGCGATTGCAGGGAGGTGGTTTGCTGTTGCTAGCGAGGATGATGGCGAGTATGGAGCAGCAGCGTCGGTGAGGGAAGAAGCACAGCAGCATTGGTGAGGGAAGAAGCACAGCAACGTCGGTGAGGGAAGAAGCATCAGTGTCTGCAGCGCTAGAGGCTGAGCACCTCAGCTAACGAGGTTGTGTGAGGAGTCGGATAGCGAGAAGAGAGCTTGCTCTAGGCAAGCGGCTCTGATACCATGATAAAATATGAGATGTAATTACAGAGTTTATTTAGATAGTAAACTTTGATAGCTGTTTATACACCTTTGCTTCGCAAATCCAACAAGCGTCGCGGCAAACTGCCCACCGTCTCTTCTCATGAACCCCCGAGCTCACAGGGACAACACTCCTCATCCTCGCTTCCATGTCCTTAATTAGGATCTGATCTTATTCGAGGAAGATTCCTCCTCCTCCTCCTCCTCCTCCGAGGATCAATATCGATGCAGCAGTAAGACATCCATCGTACATGGCCAACGTGAGTTGGCCATGCTTGATCAACTCCCCTAACCCTTCTTGAGCTAGCCAGCCATGGTCGTGCAGTCTACCTTGCTGCACAACCCAATGCCGCCCCCGCCGCCTCCGCTGCCTCTCGACCACCTCCCCCGGCCACTGCTCGGCCTCCGGCCACTCGAGCCCACCAGTTTCCCGATCGAATTCGCCGGGGAGCTACCGGTGCTCTTGGGGTAGGGAAACGAATTGCATAGCGTCGTCAAGAGAGTGGATGTGAGGCCAGGAACGCCCGACAGCTTCCTCGACGATTTCCCCTCGGACATGTTCGACTACCCGCCGCCACCCGCGTCATGGACATCGCAATTGCTTGCAAGGATTTGGAGTGGTGGTTGGATCATGGCGTCCGTTAAGTGTTCATCATATCTTGAGACTTACCACTCATCACGTTTCTGTTGCCTCACATCAAGAATATAAGAAGTGCACAAAAAGCCATTTAATCGATCCATCGAGGGAAAGCTGTTCGACATATCATATGACAAACTACAATTGGTGAAGGTGGTCAAAAGCAATACAAAACTACGTGTGCATAATGAAAGAGTGTTGCTGAAGGGTGGACAAAATCAAAGGAATTAAAACGTTAATTCTATATATAATATGAGACTTCACCTTACGAGTTTCTATCTAGCAGCATACATCCCTAAGATAGAACAAGTGTTCTCTTATTCTTTAAGGATTATTACATGATTTTATAGGGTTTAAATTATTCTCTTATCATTATTCTTTAATGATTATTGCATGGTTTATAGGGTTTAAATATAAATCTACACAAATTTGACTTTAAAAACCCTTAAAATTATTTTAAAATAGAAAATTATTTTAAATAATGAAGTCATTATTTATATCGTATTTGTCTACTGTAATGAATGATTGAGATAGATTAGACAAATTTCATGGTAATACACTTAAAAATCAACTACATTAGACTCAATTATATAATCAACTTGAAAAATGTAGCAATCCGACTTTAAAAATATCTAAAATAATCTAAAATACAAAAACAAATGGAATCACTATATTTATCATATTTGCTTGCTACGATGAAAGATTGAGATGAGTTGTTATGCTCGATTACAAAATCAAAATATAAATGAACTATGTTACATTTGATTTTACAAACTGAATGTAACACCATAAAATAACTCATGTCGGAATTCAACCATCGAAGTAAAATATGATATATATATATATATAATAATAATAATAATAATAATAATAATAATAATAATAATTACTTTATTGGTTTTTTCTAATTCTTGTTGATTTTAGAGACTTTTACCATCCAGTTTGATATTTTTTATCTTAATTATATAATCAAAATGTAACAGGATTGTAACAATATAAAATTTGTTCTTTTTAAAAAAATACATATATAGTTTGTTCAACTCACTTCAACTTTCCAAAATCAAAGAAAAATATTATAAAAATAATTACTCCGATGATTTTTTATTTTAGGAACTTTTTAAAAAGAATGTGGTTCATTGTATTAATTCCAAGTGGATCATTGTATTAGAAATCTATAAAATGATGTTTTTAAGATAAATCCAAAAAAATATATGCCGAGGAAGAGAGAGAACATGTGCAATTAAAACATCAGAAAATTTATTATTATTATTATTATTATTATTATTATTATATAATATTTAGATTGAAGACTTTCATTTAATTGATTGGCCCATAAAGAAAAATATTTAATAGAGGATTTTTTTTTTTTTTTGACAAACGATAAGTTTAGGATCAAACCATAAACTATCAAGATCTTTATCTGCCAAGCTAACACCTTCTTGATGAAGTTGGAGATAGATAATAAGAAAATATAAAGATTTGCTAAGATAAAAAAAAAATATATGAGAAAGAGAGAAAATTCACGTGAGATTATTTATGAAGGGAGTAAATCTCATATACTATTATTTATTATAGAGATGTCTGATTACCTTATCCATACCCCTTTACTGTTGCATTTTTATCAACAAGATTTAGAAACGACTCTTGACATGTCATAAAAGGAATATAATTTAATAGGGTTAAACGGGAACATAATCTGATTAGGTAGGAGGAAAGAATATAGAAAGGATTAATTAGCAGATAAAAAAAATCTCGAGTCTTTTAATTGTCGACTTTATTATACGGAAAGAATCAGCAGATAAGACTTGATTGCAAAATGAATCCAGACCGTTCATAATACCAAGTGTACGATCGATGCCGTCTCGAGTACGGATCCTCTCATCAATTTTGTGTATCTATTTATCCGCCCCGAATCCCAACCCGATCTGCTGCTTTAGGGATCGAGACCGGTGGCGGAGGACGAGGCAGAGGCCGCGGACCTTCGACCGAGCGAGAGATGACCAGAAGGTGCTCACACTGCAGCCACGATGGGCACAACTCGAGGACGTGTCCCGACCGGGGACTGATGTTGTTTGGGGTCCGGCTCACCGGTGGGACGATCCGGAAGAGCGCCAGCATGGGGAATCTCCCTCTCGCCTCTGGATCCATCCGGAAGAGTGCCAGCATGGGGAATCTCCTCCTCGCCTCTGGATCCGGTGGCGGCGCGTCGCCCCCCGACGGGCATGAGCCGGCCGCTGCAGCCGATGGATACGCTTCGGAGGATTTGGGCCAGGGGCCGTCATTGAGCGCCCGCGAGCGCAAGAAAGGTGTGTCTTTTCTTCTCTACGGTCCCTCTTTCTCGTGAATGGTTCGTGTTGTAGTTTTAGTCAAGATTCATTTGTTGTTGTTGAATTTGAGTCTCCAATTTGCACTGTTGTCGAAGTTACTTGTCCTTTGTACTTGTAAAATATTGGATTTTGTAAGAATTTTACGGATGTGAATTGGAGTCACATACTTAATCTAGCGACGATACTTTTGCGGCGTTTTATCAAGGTTGAGTTTTGCAGTTCTGGACCAAGTTAAATATTAGAAAATAAACCCTGTCCAAACTAACGAATTCAGTGATTATTTTGCTGCATATTTTTGGATAGAAACATCATGGCGGCATCTACTTGTTATACTTGTGATACCCATAGTTTGTTGTTGGTGTCCAATTGTATTTATAAATCAGATAACGTGATTAAATTTGTGGTTACTTGATGTTCATGCCGTTGGTTCACATATGTTTTGTGTTCACATGGTTGGACGCCATTAGAAAGCATGATTAATGGTTGAGAACAAGAATAGTTATCTGGAAATGTACATCAGCATCAAGATCCTGAATAAGATAAATACTGTAATATAATGATAAAACATTGGAACGATGGACACAGCGATATATGGGAACATTGGCACTGTTAGAACATGATGTATTTAATCTCGATCTTAAACAAACTCATGGTCCTGAAAGCTACTATCAGCACTGGTGATTTTCTTGAGATGTGTTTTCAGAACATGAAGTGAGTTGTTGCTGGGGAGTTAGTCATCGCTGGTGACATCTGCACTGCTAGACTGATGGTGGAGGAATGAGGTCAAGGTTGTTGTGATTTGGCTTTCTGATGACTTAGTGGTTCAGCAGCAAGATTTGGTAAATGTTAAAATAGAGAACTAGGATGGGTGCTGATGCCTTTAAATTATTTGGATTTTATATTACCACTATTAATGAAGAGAATTTTCATATATGCAAACAATTTTTAAGGTCGAGTTCCTATTCTTTTGTACTAATCAGGATAACCAACCAAAACCAATAGGGTGGTTGAAGTATTTATGTATGGGATTAGTTAAATTGTTGATAGTATTGGCAAGTTCTGATGTGAAATGTCTAGTCTGAAATGGTACAATCTATAATTGATTTGATTTTGGTTGATTTGTCATCCTTAGATTTGAAAAAAAAAAAAAAAGTTAGTCAGAAATAGTTTGAGGCATTTACACTTAACTGGAATTGATAATTATGGCCAATTTGATTTATAAAAGGAGAAGAAAATAGGACAGTAAGAAATATGGGAAGCTAAATTGTAGAAAGATAAAAAGAAACATGTAATTATGACCATGAAACAAATGAGGAAACATTGTTGCTGTTGTGTTTGTTATAAATTACAATCATCATATTTGTTTTCTACCACTATTGTTGAAATATCCATCATCAACTGCTCTATAAGACAGGAAAGAGTATTGAGAGTAGAAATGAGATAATAGTATTCTTAGCTTATTTTTAAAAAATAAGATCTTATCTTGTAGAGATGAGGTATCATGTAGTTTCACATGTTTTAAGTTTTACATGTTTAATTAATTATAAAATTAAAGATATTTTAGCATACAACAAATTTTTTGACATATTTTGTTATATATTTTTAAATATTTTTACTTTTCTTATATTTTTTATAATTTATCTTTTAAGATAAAATTTAACACAATCTTTTGTCAATCTTACTAATTTTGTTGATCCTGATCGTATCATCCCTAGTCGATATGATACTATCATCTTTAGTTGGTTTTGATCTTGATATCAATTTTGTGAAACATGGTCAATAGAGCGTCAAAGATACACTTTGGGCAGGGTAATAAATAAAAAGAGAAATGTTGAATATATTATATTGCACTTGTGGGTGGTTTGTATGAAAAATAATTCAAAATGTTCTACATGATATGGAGCAACAGTTATTGATAAATGTATGCCTGAAAAGGTGAAAATATGAGAAGGTTACTATGCTTAGATTTTTATTTTATAGGGAAGTCAAATAATTCACATGTATGTTATTTCAAGTCACCATAATTATGTCATTGGAAGTTTAGCAGAACAAGTTCTAGTTTATAGCGTAAAAAGAAAGGACAGAAACCATTATTTTATCCAATAATATCTTTGTTTATGTATTTGAGAGAGTAGTTCCTTTTTTTCCTTAGCGTGGAAAAGAGCCGGCAATATTGGTGTGTAATTGGTGGTGGTCAATTCAAATTATGTTTAGATACATTGGTGTTTCGGACTTGCGAATTAAGTTCTTGAAGTTCTGAAATGTCTAATTTATAATGTTAAAATGAGTGAAATTGACAAAAGTTTAAGTAATTTTGAGCTTGAGATTCTAAAATTTCTAAATTGGCAGTCTAAAGGATTACAAATCATGTTAGTAAGAGCCCAATGATTGCAACAAAGAACAATATTCAATGTTTATTTATGGAGTTATCAAGGGATCCAACTTAGAAGAGGGAGCAAGGAAGCGAGGAGGGAGAAAGATAGGGGAGAGATCAATTGGTGCAAAGAAATATGTGGTTGATGTGATGTGGTGTCAAATGGTCTATGTACCCTGTAGTTGCAAGATATAGAAAAGTTTCATGATAATATTTTAAATGGACTAGAATAAGTAGGATAACTAAATCTAGATGTGATATGAATCAGACTTGGATCTTTCTTTTTTATTGAACATAACCCAAAACTGGATTCATTTGTAGGCATTCATGAACCATGATCACTGGCGAACCATTGCTGATGCAAGTACAAGCTTTCTTAAGCATTCGATGTCCAATAAAATTCTTGTATACATGAAAATTCCTGCATGTAAATTATATGTGAATTGCATAGCTTTAGGTATTACGGAATTCAAAATAGGAGACAAGGTATAATTTCATTCCATTATTTTGAGTTCTTGTAACTCTTTGGTTTCTTATTTACTTTTTGAAATATAGGAGCTGCCTTGATGTTACTTATTTGTCATAGGATCTATATTTTGAATTTTGCAAATATACCTAAAGTACTCTGAAACTTTCTTGTTTATTTGAGACGTCATCCATATTATAAGTGCACGGTTGTAGATGTCAGCTGTTTTGGATTGGTGATTGAGATTGGTGATGATGATCTGTTATTTCACTGAATGATGATTAGCCTATTTAGTTACTGTGACACCCATTTTGTAAATGTTCTTTAGAAAGGTCTTGTACTTCATATTCATCCATTATGATGCAATGTGTTCTGACTGAATTGTTTGCAGGTACTCCATGGACAGAAGAAGAGCATAGGAGGTTTCTGCTTGGCTTGAAAAAGCTTGGCAAAGGTGATTGGCGTGGGATATCCCGCAACTATGTGATATCAAGAACACCTACTCAAGTGGCTAGCCATGCTCAAAAGTACTTTATTCGCCAAACCAATATGAATAGAAGAAAGAGAAGATCAAGTCTATTTGATATGGTGCCTGATGAGGTATTTATTCTATCTCTAGATGCATAATTCTTTCAGATGTGTATCCTACGCTTGCCTACTTTTTACATGAAATTATTGATTGATTATCATCTTCAAGTATCGCATGAAGTATAGACTGATAGGAATAAGCTTATGGCACCCAAATGTTTATTTTGGCTCTCTTGAAAGGGAAAGTGAGTTTTGGCACCATGGCAGAACTGGGAGCTTCCTGAGTGGTTGACTCGTCTCACCTCTTTTAGCTCCACATCCTTGATTATCACTGACCTTAGCCTTGGAGAGAGACTCTGAATTGGTAAAACTGGTTTTCCTCAATATTATCTTCTAAGGGGTGAAAAGGTGAATGAATTTTTGTAGGGAGGGCCAGATGGCATCTAACTTTACTAGCTTCACAGCTAGTAACTTTACACATGAATTTGATATATTAGCAAACCAAAATTTCCCCTTTTTCAAAGAGGAACTAACTTTACTAGCTTCACAGCTTTCACTGAGTGTGTTCCAAAACTAAAATATTGAAATCATTCTGGAACCAGAATGAGGAACTTTGTATCAGCTGTATAAGATCTTCTTTGTAGCATTTTAGTGCAAAGCTAGGAAGTATAATTCTCTTTTTGATTAGAACCATAGTGTATATTGAGTGGGCATAATGATAATTATCTTAATAAAGCCTGTGCAAGGCTTAGCCCTAGCATCGTTTCATATCTGACCATGCATTCATACATCCTCTCTTTGCTATTAAGGAATTTGAAGTTGTGATGATAGTATTCATTATCAAAATGGCTTTTATCTTTGTCAGCCTGTTGAACCTCAATCCATTCCAGTGAATTGCCAAGAAACAGAGACTCAGAACAAAAATATACACCAAGTAGCTCCAGTGTTGGATGAAGAGTGCAAACCGGTGGAGGACGCTAACAACAAAGTTGCTGGAGGGGCGAAAGAGCAACAACCAGAAATTGCACACTGCAGTTACCCACTGCCGCTTCCTGCTTATTTTCCACCGTTTGTGCCATTTTCGTTCTGCGTATGGCCAGGTTATGCAGCAGATACTTCAGAGCGGCAAGCTTACGAGATCATTAGGCCAACTGCAATACACACAAAGAATCCCATAAAGGTCGATGATGTCGTGGGCATGTCAAAACTGAGCTTAAAAGAGCAACTGGGAGAAACAGCATCTGCGCCATTGACATTGGACTTATTGGGAGGGTCAAACAGGCAATCTGCTTTTCATTCTAATCCACCCACCAGGGCTCACTCATGATAAACTTTATGATATGATAAGCCTCAACCTTTTTCTTGTTAATAGAAAGGTGAAACTGACCGAGTCATGGACAACTCTTACAGTTCAGTTAGGTTTATGAATATGTCTCATTTTCAGTGGTAGCTTTCTCAGGAATTAAATCATCATACAATCTTTTGAAAAGCAACTCCTAATTGTCTTGCTGATTCCTTCATCCACATACCATCTCACCTTGCTGGAGTATGACATAGCATCTGCATGTTTATTCCTGAGCCGATGTGCCTGTTCGTTGTGCCACTTCCTGCCAAAGCTTTCAGGGCAGGTAAAACGAGGCCTGCCATGAGTATTCTTTATTATTTTACCTTTACCTTTTCTTTTCATCTTCCTTATCCCCCTTCCCCCCCCCACCCCACCCCTCTTTTATCTTCTGTGGTGTCACTTGGGGCATCATTCTCTATTTGGGACGAGAGAATTGCCACTTCAAATTTATAACTTTAAATTCTGTGACATGATGCTACTCTTTTAACTTCTGTAGAATGAAGTAGTCTATGAGAGCCTTGTAAGAAATGAAGGCTCTTCTTTGGTCAATCAAAGGATCCATATCATAGGTTGAGAAAGTATTTATACCAGAGGTAACATTGAAGACGAGAGTTAGAAAGATGACCTAATCCAAGTGTACTGGGATTCTGTGTTTAAAAACAGAGTGCAGTTGGAATATATGATGGAAGGCAAAAAAACTAAAGGATTCTCTAATATCATCTGTTGGGAAGCGTTTAAACCAGAGGGAACATTGAAGATGAAAGTTAGAAAGATGACCTAATCTAACCGTTCTGGGATTCTGTGTTTGAAAACAGAGTGCAGTTGAAATATATGATGGAAGGGCAAAAACTAAAGCATTCTCTAATTCACATGATTCGCCTATACGGATAAACCAAGGCCCATTAACACTCAACCCACAATCAGATTTGGCGTCTAATGGTTGCAAGTGAATCACCATAACCAAATTCAACATAAAACAGTTATGTAACCCAAATATGTTATCCAGTAACCAAATTCAACATAAAACAGTTATGTAACCCAAATATGTTATCCAGTAACCAAATTCAACATAAAACAGTTATGTAACCCAAATATGTTATCCAGTAACCAAATTCAACATAAAACAGTTATGTAACCCAAATATGTTATCCAGTAACCAAATTCAACATAAAACAGTTATGTAACCCAAATATGTTATCCAGTAACCAAATTCAAAATAAAACAGTTATTTCTAGGCTACACACTCTTTTCGGTCATCATAAACCAGACTAGTAGAAAAACCTGCACATGAAATCTTGTCTCCAAGCAAAATGTTGCCGTCAGTTCTGAATGCTGCCACATAGAAATGCATACTTTGACGTAAGCAGCAATCTTGATTCCTAGCAAAATGGAGAGTGAAATCATTTTGCAAACACTTGTTCCATTTTTATGCTTAACAATGTATTCCAGCTAACAAAATATAGAGAATTTTCCTAGATCCATCTCTATATCCTTAAAAATGTTAAAACATTGATAAAATTGCAACCGCGATAAAAAGATTGGCAATAAAAGCACCCCCAATGTTGTAATAGCGGCAACAATAACAATATGGTCTGGAGCCATAACGATCTGGGGGAAAAAAGGGGACTGTTGAAATGAGACCCAAAGTTAGATTGAAAGCTTGCAATATGCTTCAGACTTGCGTCACGAGAACTCGGGAGTAATACTATAAGATACACCTGTTTGGCCACTCTCTGTGAGCACCCTGAAATTTTCAGTGCTGAAGGCCTGTGAAGAGTTTGATAATATGTTTCTTTGCAAATGGCAACATGCACAATATTCCACCTCAAAAACCATAGCGTCCTCTAGAAATGAAGCAACAGTAGCACCTATAGCCTCACCTGCACATGAGAAAGAAGGATGGATAAGTGCTCACACAACCAAATCTAGAAGATAGCATAGACATGAATTTGTGGTTATGTGCCACCTGCCTGCCCAGAAACACCATAACAAAAATCAATTATCTTTTATACAGTGATAACATGAAGCAAGGCAACAAAGGCAATTAAATAGGCGTTTTCAAAACCTAAGAAATTGCAGAAAGATGGAAGCAGCTTTCATTTCATCCACATGCTGCCACATCACATAATAATGCAAACACCCTACAGCAAATTTATTCATGCATTGGCAACAAAAAATAATTTCAGGAGTAAATTTGCCGACTAGACTCAAGATATGTGGATAATTTATGTTACTATATATTTAAGGATTGTATAACAGATATAAAAATGGGTTTATAATCAAGTGAAGAAGAATATGCATATTATATTTTTTTTTTGGGAAAAACACACTAACCATGTGAGACTAGCAGCAAGTTTTCATTGGGATATTTGTCACCGAGAGCCTGAATAACACTTATATATCTCTTTCTTGCTTCAAGCAGAGACTCCTCCCATTGTGGCAACTGCAGAAAAGGCAAAATTTTGCAGCTATAAGTTTCTGGAAATTCAATAGGCAAATGCATGAACAAAATATTTCTGGCGAGCAATTAAAATTGTATAGGAATAAACCTCTTTGTAAATACTCTCCGCAGAATGATCCAATGTTCCAGCTGGCAACAAAGCTTCAAGCTCCGAGATATGAGGAAACCATTTATTATCTTTAGGAGCTACACGACTCCCTATTGCTTGTGAGTTTAGCATCTCACATAATCCGAACTCAATAGAGACCTGCAGAATGGACAATCAAAGTTCAAGATAAAACAAGAAAATGAACAAGGCAAGAACTTACAGCAGGTAAAATTTTATATGATTTCAGACATAAGAGACGTATATTCTGCTCAATAGGATCAAATGAGACCAGATTTTCATGTAGAAAGATCAGGATGTTGGAATTGGACAGGCTGAAATATCTCGGGCAATCGGAGCTGAAACATCTTCCACTTCCCCCCATTTTTTTTCAATTTATTCATCTTCTCTTCTATTCTCTGTCTCGATTTAGTTTCTTTGTCAATGTTTCCCTTTATGTGCTGTTCTTTCCATACCATCTATATTGCTTTTGTGATTAAAGCAGAAATTAGACCCATTAGAATTTGCATCAAATCATATTCAGATTTCTTTAGATCTGAAGTCATGCCTACCCAATAGTACATGATGTTACATTGATATAAGTCTGACTGAAAGTTCTATCATAACAAACAGAATATGACTATCTGCAAGTGGAATTTATAACAACCTTTGTGAATGCTCTCTTTGTGCAAGTTCATTCGACTGGTCTCTCCTTTCTGAAAGGCTTCTATGTTCTTAATGATGGCTCAAGCATCCACTAAATCATGGGCAAACCAAATCAAGTTTACAAATAACTTGGTGATGAGGAACAAATAAATTTGAAGAACTTCAAATGCATTCCTAATTTTTTTCTAACAAGATAAGATGAGGACCCCAAAATATTGGACTAGTTATCTCATGAATATCACAACAAAAACCCTAAATCAGTTATTAGGAAAAATTATTTTTTGAAAATTTAAAACTAATAACTTATTATTGTTGAATCCCGGATTTTAATGATGAAATCAATTGATAAGTTTGTGATCTAATCAACGTTTTGAGAAAAGTGATTCAAGACTAACTTCGATCATGGAAAGGCAAAACGATTGAATAAGAAGAATCAGATGTTGGGCCGGAATCAGAGATTGGGGATCGGGCCTGAAGAATCAGACATTGCACCAAGATCGGATGTTGCGGGAGTCAACATGCCGATGGATCGGGTAATACGTCGAAGGTTCGGACGATGCGCTAGAAGTTTGGATAAACCAATGACATGCCGAACAACATAGAATTCTTGTCTTGTAGTCGTTTACGTCTTGATCATCATAGTTTAGGTCGAATTTGAGTTAGTTTTGGGTGTAACCATGCTAACTCAATTAGGGGATCCATTAGCCCTGAATCGAGGCTGATTTGGGCCCATTAGAAGACCCATTTAGTGACCCAAAGTTAGGTCAGGCGGTGCCGGTGGAACCATCTATGAGCTAGAACATACGAAGTGTACGTTTTCCGAAAGACCCGACGGTGGTACCGCCGAGACTGGCGATAGTACTGTCAGTATACGGTCTCCAATGTTGTCAAGCAATAGTACCACTAGACTAGGCGATGGTACCGCTAGTAGTTAATGCTGCAGGTGGTGGTACCGCCTAGCACTGGTGGTAGTATCGCCAAGACCCCGAAATCTCGAGGATAAGACTTTTTGGCTCTATTTTCGAAGTCATTTGGGGCCTATAAATACCCCACTCATTCTTGCTTAAGTAAGCAAGAAAAGTGAACAAAACGGCTTGTGATTCTGAGTTGTAAGTCTTGAAAAGTGTTAAGTGTCCCCCTCCTCTTTAAAGTTTTGAGCTCATTCTAAGAGAAGTGTGAGACTTGTAAAAATTCTCTCTTAAACTTGTGAAAAGGAGAAAGAGTTGTAAAGAGGGTAGTTGGTTTTCGCCCATTGAAAGAATATCGTTAGTGAACGCCGATGGCCTCGAGGGAAGAGGAATCGAGAGTGAACGTAGGTCACGACAATCAAACCACTATAAATTTGATGTGCATTTCCTTCATGCTTTTCATTGCTAGTACGTATTTATTTAATTATCTACTACTCTCACTTGCTCTCTAAGTTTATACGCATTTCCGATACGGTTTTCATCATTCGAAATTTTCAAAATCATAACTTTACGAAAGCACTAATTCACTCCCCCTCTTAGTGTTGTTACGGTCTTAACAGTTGATATCAGAGCTAAGTTTCTCTCGGTTAATTTAACACCTAAGAGAGATCAAATGACTTTTGCCAACAATCAAGAGAGAGTCACTCTATCACTCGTCCTCCCATGTTCAATGGGACGGACTACACATATTGAAAAACACGAATGAGGATTTTTCTGATTTCTATATACTTTAATTTATGGAATATTGTCGAATATGGTTTTCAAAAATCCTCTAGACCAATAAATGAATGGAATGGTCTAGAGAAAAAATTGTTTTCCTTAAATGCTAAAACTATGAATGCTTTATTTTGTGCTTTAGACAAAAATGAGTTTAATCATGTTTTTATATGCGAAATTGCACATGATATTTAGCTCACACTCGAAGTTACATATGAAGGCACAAGTAGAGTTAAAGAGTCTAAGATTAACCTTTTGGTGCATAATTATGAATTATTTCGAATGAAGCCAAGTGAAACAATTGGTAACATGTACACTCGTTTTACGGATATTGTTAATGGTTTGAAAGCACTTGGTAAAAATTTTACTAATCTTGAACTTGTTAATAAAATTTTACGATCTCTTCCAAAAAATTGGGATCCAAAAGTAACTGCTATTCAAGAAGCAAAAGATTTGAACTATTTTTCGCTTGAAGAACTCATAGGGTCATTAATGACCTATGATGAACATGAGAACAACCTTCCAAGGAACATGAAGGATATGACACTTAGAATCAAATAAAACCACTCAAGCGAAAGCTCAAGTGATAATGATAGACTTGGCACTCCTTACAAGAAAATTTAAAAATTTATAAAAAGAAACAAAACAAATCTTATAAAACAAGATACTAAGAAGTAAGAACAAAAACGAACTAAAAAAAGACACAATAATCTTCTATGAATACAAGAAGCCGGGGCACTTCAAAAGTGAATGTCCACAACTGAAGAAGAAAATGCTAACACAAAAGAAGAAGAAAACACTCAAGGCAACTTAGGACGAATCAAGTGCATCAGAAGTGAGGAGGAAACCAATGAAGATGAGATGACAAACTATGTCTTAATGGCTCTCAATGATGTGGTATGTGACTCAACCGAAACCTATTTGTCTTATGATGAATTACTTAATGTTTTTTATGATTTATATGATGATTTTGAATTAGTTGGTAAAAAATATAAATTACTAAAAAAGGATCATGCTTCTCTCTCTAATAAACTTGAAAATTGAAAAATGAGCATGATAATTGCATGTTAACCTCTTGTACTAAATGTGAAGAGTTAGAGTTAGTCAAAAAGGAAAATGTGATATTATAACAAACTTTAGAAAAATTTAAAATTGAAAACAAATCATTAAACATAATCCTTTTTAACAAAGGTCATATACATAGAAAAGAAGGAATCAATTTTGTGAGTAATAACACTCAACAAAAGCCAACTATATTTGTTAAAGGACCCACATTGCATGTTTCCCCCAAAATTAAATATAATTTTTGTGGTAGATATGGTCATTATGCCTATAAATGTTCATTTAAAAAATATAACTTACATAAATTAATTTGGATTCCTAAAGGAACCATAAATAACTTAATGCTAATAGTTAAGATAGGTAGATTTTTTCATGAGGGACCCAAAGTCAAATGGGTATCTAAAGCAAACCCTCATTTCTTGTAAATATATCTATAATCAAAAGCTAAGAGCAAAAGATGGTATCTTGATAGTGAATGCTCAAAGCACATGACCGAAGATATAATATATTTCTCTAAGCTCACTAGCTAAGACGAAGGATATGTCACCTTCGGAGATAATAATAAAGAAAAATTATTGGTAAAGGAAATATAGGTAACAAATCAAACTTCTTGATTGGAGACGTTTTATTAGTAGATGGTTTAAAATGCAACTTACTAAGCATTAGTCAATTTTATAATAAGGGTTATAATATCAAATTTGAATCTAATGCTTACATTATAGAGATACCATACAAAAATAGATCTATGATTGCCTTAAGGACTAATAATGTGTATACTATTGATCTTGATGATTTTTGTGATAAAACTTATTTTTCAATTTTAAATGATGATGCATGACTTTGGCATAGGAGATTAGGTCATGCAAGTATGAAACTAATTTCACAAATTACAACTAAAGAACTTATAAGAGGTATACTTAGAATTAAATTTGTCAAAGATCAAATTTGTGATGCATGCGAACTAGTAACAAATAAAGAATAACTTTAAGTCTAAAAATCAAGTAAGTACCTCTAGACCACTACAATTAATCTATATAGATTTATTTGAACAAATTGATATCACAAGTCTAGGAGGTAGTAAATATGCTTTTGTAATTGTTGATGATTATAGTAGATATACTTGGACATACTTCTTGGCATATAAAAGTGATTGCTTTAAATATTTTTTAAAGTTTTACAAACTAGTTCAAAATGAAAAGGGTTTTATGATTTTCACTATTCGAAGTGATCATGCTAGTAAATTTAAAAATCATGATTTTTAAGATTTTTATGATTTAAATGGGTATGACCACAATTTCTCTACTCCAAGAAATCCACAAGAGAATAAAGTTGTTGAGAGAAAAAATAGGAGTTTACAAGAGATGGTAAGAATCATGCTAAATGAACCTACCCAAATATTTTTGGGTCAAAGCCATTAACACGATATGCTATGTCATGAACAGAGTTCTCGTAAGACCATTACTATCTAAAACTCCTTATGAATTATGGAACAATAAAAAACCAATTTCTTATTTTAAAGTTTTTAGTTATAAATATTTTATTTTAAATGAGAAGGATACCTTAGGAAAATTTGATGTAAAATACGATGAAGACATTTTTCTTGGATATTCCTATATTTCTAAAGCTTATCGTGTCTTTAATAAAAGAACCTTGGTTATTGAGGAATCTATTTATTTTGTTTTTAATGAGTTCTTCGAATTTAAGAAAAATGATCTTGATGATGATTTTGATTTTGATTTTGAATTTGATATTTTGAATTTAAATGGAAATTCTCCTCTCCCAAGCAACTTGGATGCATTTACTTCCAAAGAATCCTTACCCAAGGAATGGAAGTATGTAGATGCTCATCCTAAGGAGCTAATCATTGGAGATACATCAAAATGTGTTCAAACTCGTTCTTCATTTAAAATTTTTTGTGCTGATGCTGTCCTTTTATCTCAAATTAAACCTAAATATATTGACGATGCTCTAAAAGATTATTCATACGTTTTTATAATGCATGAAGAGTTAAATCAATTTAAGAGAAATACGGTGTGGACGCTTGTTCCTAGACCTAGTGACCATCTTGTAATTGGCACTAAATGGATCTTTAGGAATGAACTTGGTATCATGGTTCGAAACAAGACTAGATTAGTGGCCAAAGGTTTCAACCAAGAAGAAAGTATCGACTATGAAGAAACCTTCGCTCCGGTGGCAAGACTTGAAGCCATAAGGATAATCCTTGCCTATGCATGTTGTAATAATTTTAAGTTATTTCAAATAGATGTTAAAAGTGTTTTTCTTAATGGCTTTATTTACAAAGAAGTTTATGTTGAACAACCACCTGAATCTGAGAATGTTCTTTTTCTAAGAATGACTTTCTGAAAGACAAGGTCGATACCACATTATTTATTAAATATTTTAAAAATAATTTTTTTATTGTTCAAATTTATGTTGATGATATTATTTTTTGTTCTATATATGAGTCTTTGTGTGAATCTTTTGCCAAAAGTATGAGTCAAGAATTCGAAATGAGTTTAATGGGTGAATTGACATTTTTCTTATAATTGCAAATTAAACAACTAAGTGATGGAACTTTTGTTAGTTAAACTAAGTATGCCTTAGATCTATTAAAACGATTTCATATGGAAAGTGCTAAGACTATTAACGTACGAGCATCTCTACAAAATTAAATATAGACAATGAAGGAGAATGTTTTGGTCAAAAGACTTATAGAGGTATGATAGGTAGTTTACTATACCTTACAGCAACTAGACTTGATATTATATTTAGTGTTGGACTTTATGCTAGATTTCAATTTAATCCTAAACAATCTCATTACAAAACAATTAAAAGGATATTTAGATACTTAAAAGGAACTCCTAATCTAGGATTATGGTATCCAAAATCTAAAAATCTTAAATTAATTGCCTATGTTGATGCTGATTTTGCTGGATGTATAATAGATAGAAAAAGCACATCTGGAACATGTCAACTCTTAAGTCATGTCCTTGTTTTTTGGTCTTTTAAGAAACAAAATTCTATTGCATTATCTACAACCGAGGCTAAATATATAACAATAGGTGCATGTTGTGCATAAGTTATTTAGATAAAAAACACTTTAGAAGACTATGAACTTTACTTGAAAAACATTCCTATAAAATGTGATAATACTAGTACAATATATTTAACAAAGAATCTTATTCAACACTCTAGAACTAAACACATTGATATTAGACATCATTTTATTAGAGATCATATAAATAATCATGATATATCTTTAGATTTTATTGACACAAAACATTAATTAGTAGATATTTTTATGAAACCATTGAATGAAGAACAATTCGATTTTATTATAAGAGAATTAGGCATGTTAAATCTTCCAAATGCATGAATTCTTCTTATATATTTTTCGGATCATTATCTTGATTTATCGGTTTTCATGACTTGAGTTTTCTTTTTGAATCAAGATCGTTTCCTATCATTCATTCTTCTTGCTATTTACAAAAGAAGAGATTTGTCAAAAATGACTCATTATATTCATGACTTAATCTTTTTTTTTTTTTGTGATGATTGAAATATATGCACTATTGAATCCTTCCCTTCTCCGTTCTTTTTTTTATACTGACAAGGAGGAGAAAGAGAATTGCTAGTATGCCCATCTCAAGAGAAACAAAAAGTGCTAGCTTGCACATCTTAAGAGAATCAAAAGTGCTAGCTTACACATCTTAAGAGAGGTAAAAAGTGCTAGCTTGCACATCTTAATAAAGGCAAAAGTGCTAACTTGTATGTTCTAAAATGAAGTAAAACTTGCTAACTTACTAGCTTGCATGTTTCAAAAAATTACTAATTACACTTTTCTCCTTTTTGTTGATGACAAAGGAGGAGAAGTAATGATGAATGATTTGAAATTTTAAATATTTTGGTATCATGCATGTTATGCCCAAAGTGATAATGATTTTATGTTTTATGCATGATGCATGCAATACTTTAACTTATGATATATGCAATGATATGCACGTATTGCATATGATCACTATGATTCATGATTAAAATTGTTTCGACTTGGATTAAAAGGTTATCATTTTTCTGAATTCAAGTTTATGTCGATATGGCATATAGATAGAGGGAGTTTAGTCAAAACTCCGTAATCAATTAGTTGTCATCATAAAAAAGAGGGAGATTATTGAATTCCAGATTTTGATAATAAAACCAATTGGTAAGTTTGTGATATAATCAATGTTTTGAGAAAAGTGACGCAAGACTAACTTCGATCATGAAAAGACAAAACGATTGAAGCAGAAGAATTAGACGTTAGGCCGGAATCAAAGATCGGGCATCGGGCCGGAAGAATCTGACATTGCACCAAGATTGAATGTTGCGAGATTCAATATGCTGATGCACCGGAAGTTCGGACGAAGTTCGAATGAACCAATGACATGCCAGACAAAATAAAATTCTTGTCTTATAGTCGTTTATGCCTTGATCGTCATAGTTTAGGCCTAATTTGAGTTAGTTTTGGGTGTAACCATGCTAAGTCAATTAGGAGGCCTATTGGGCTTGAATCAGGGCTGATTTGGCCCCATTAGGAGGCTCATTCAATGACCCACAGTTAGGTCAGGCGGTGGCACCGCCAGACCAGGCGATGGAACCGCCTATGAGTTAGAACATACGAAGTGTATGTTTTTCGAAAGACCCGGCGGTGGTACCGCCTAGACTGGCGATAGTACCGTCAGTACACGGTCTCCCATGTTGTCAAGCAGTAGTACCGCCCAGACTGGGCGGTGGTACTACCAGTAGTTAATGCTGCAAGCGGTGGTACCGCCCAACACTGGCGGTAATACCGTTAGGACCCCGAAATCCCGGGTATGAGATTTTTTTTGTTTCATTTTTGAAGTTGTTTAGGGCCTATAAATACCCCACTCATTCTTGCTTGAGAAAGCAAGAAAAGTGAATAAAAATGTTTGTGATTCTAAGTTGTAAGGTCTTGAAAAGTGTTAAGTATCCCTCTCATCTTTAAAATTTTGAATTCATTCTAAGAGAGGTGTGAAACTTGTAATGGTTCTCTCCTAAACCTATGAAAAAGAGAAAGAGTTGTAAAGAGAGTAGTTGGTCTTCGCTCATTGAAAGAAGATTGTTAGTGAACGACGATGGCCTCGACGAAAGAGGAATCGGGAGTAGACGTAGGTCGTGATGACCGAACCACTATAAATTCGGTATGCATTTTCTTCATGCTTTTCATTGCCATTACTTATTAACTTAATTGTCTGCTACCTCACTTGCTCTCTAAGTTTAAACGCATTTTCGATACTGTTTCATCATTCGAAATTTTCAAAATTGTAACTTTATGAAAGCACTAATTCACCCCCTCTTTTAGTGCTAGTATGGTCCTAACAATTATAACCTAAAAGATATAAAGAATTATAAAAATTAAAAAAATGAGAAAATTTAAAAGATACAAAGAATCTAAAAAAGAAGCTAAAAATGCAGCTAATATGATAAAGATATCAAGCTTATGATAATTTTTATAATAAATTAGGTACTAAAGATAGTGAAAAAGATATATATCAAATTGCTAAAGCTGTCAAGACAAAGATCAAAGAATACTTGTTAATAATAATGAGACTAAGGAAAGATAAAAAAAATATTTTTATAAATTATTTAATAAATATTCCATAGGACTTAGATTTAATGATAAAAAATAATGGTATATTTAATAATCATATATTTGTTTGTAAAATTAGAGCTAATGAAGTAAAAGACACATTAAAAAAGATAAAAATAACTTAAAAGTGTAGGGCCTGATGATATTCATATTAAGGTCTGAAAAAGTTTAAAGAATAAATGAGTCGTTTGGTTAACTAGCTTAGTTAACAAAATCATGAGATTCGAAATGATGTCTAATGAATGGAGGAGTGTTTTAGTGCCAATTTACAAAAATAAATGTGACATACAAAATTATTCAAATTATAGAGGAACTAAAATCATGAGCCATACTATAAAACTTTAGGAAAGAGTTATCGAAGGTATGATAAGGCTTGAAACAAATATCTTTGAAAATTAATTTGATTTTATGCTTGGAAGATCAACCATAGAAATTATTTATTTATTAAGATAATTAATGAAAAAGTATATGAAGAAAAGAAAAGATTTGCATATGATTTTTATTAACTTATAGAAAATCTATGATAAGGTTCCTAAAGATTTATTATGATAGGTTTTAGAAAAGAAAGGTTTATCCATTAATTATATTGATGTTATTAAAGATATGTATAATAATGTAGCTGTTAGTGTTAGAACTATAGAGAAAATATCTAGTGAGTTTCCTATTAGCATAGGATTACATGATGGATTCATATTAAGCCCTATTTTTTTATATTAATGATAGATGAATTTACTAGTCATTTGATAGAACTCTCTAGTGTATGTTATTTACTAATAATATTATCTTAGTTGATGAGAACCTAAATAAAATTAATTATAAATTTGAGATATGGAGATAAGTCTTGGAAACTAAAGGTTCTGGATTAAGTAGCACTAAAATTGAATATATAAAATACAATTTTAGTAATTCTAGAAATAGACAAGAGAATATAATTAAGCTGGACAAGAAGTCATTTTAAGTAAAAGCCTTAGGTATCTTATATAAATTATTTAACAAGAGGGAAAGATTGATGAAGATATTATTCATAGAGTAAAAATAAGATGGTTAAAATGGTAAGGAGTGTTAAAAGTCTTATGTGATCATCGGATAACTTTGAAATTAATAGAAAAATTTTATAAGACAACTGTGAGATCAACAATACTTTATGGGTCTGAGTATTGAATATTTAAAGAAACAACATATACAAAAAGTTTACGTTGTTGAGATAAGAATGTTAAGATAGGTGTGTAGAATTATTAGGAAAGATAGAAAAAAAATATTTTTATTCGTGAATAACAAAGTATCGCTTCAGTAGAGGATAAGATGAGAGAAAATTGTTTGAGCCAAGCATGTGCTTGGAGACCCCTGGATGCGGTAGTCAGAAGAGGTGAAATAATTAATGTTAGTGGTACGAGAAAAGGTAAAAAAGACATAGAAAAACTTTAATAAAAAATATAAATAAAAATTTAAATATTTTTAATTTAACTAAATATATAATTTTTTACATATCTCAATGATGACAAAAGATTCATGTAGCCGATCTTAAAGAATTGAAACTTACAACATTGTTGTTGTATGACTTATTATAACCTATAATTGATTTTGAGAAGGAATTTAGGGCAGCCAATTTGCTAAAGAAATTGTTACATGAGTTCACTTAGGTATCTAAAAGGTCAGCATGTAAACCGAATTGTTTTTAAGAGAGATCTAAAAAAATAGGGACTTACTGAACAAATAATGGTTTTTAATGTTTACTAGTAATTGTGATTTTTTTTAACAAGTAATGTGATCTTGCAATGAGCATTCTTCATTTGGTTTACATATAAGAACTAAGGATAATTGACGCAAGTATTTTTAATCGTCCCAAAATATTAAAAGAACCCTCCAACATCTAAGCATAAAGGTTTTTAACTCGATAAATATGGACTGTTATAATCCAGTTAAATCGCGTAAACTTCTAGGGCTCCTCTCTATTCTATGAGAAACCAACCCAAGGAACGGATAGAAGGAAATGACTTGATGGCGAACCTTGACGCGAGAGGGATCGAGCACGGCGTCCTGGCTGGTCCCCATGGCGAGGAGGCGGGTGTCGTCGTCGACGACGCAGCAGAGGGCGCGGATGATCTCGGTGGCGGTCTCAAGGCATCGGAGGAAGGGGGAGACGAGGACGCGATGGATGGGGAAGCCGACGCCGCGCAGCCGCTTCCCGGTTGTCCACGCCCGGATCAGCCCCCCCTCGGCGAGCGGCGGGTCCCACGGCCGGCTAGCGTGCGCCACCCACAGCGGCTCCAGGTGGTCGATCCGGTCCCCGTGCCTCATTACCAACACGTTCTGAACGCTCCCTTCTCCTTCTCCTCCTCCCATTGCTCTGTTCTTTCTTCCGAGCAATGAAAGCCTTGTTTATCGAGGAGAGAGGAGGGTCTTCTTCCGAAGGGCGCAGTGGACCCGGTTCGGCCCTGACCGTTGACCAAAATGACCGATTGGGTCTACTTGGACCGTTCGAAGCCAACAGAATCGACATTTAATATCGAATCGAACCGTCCTCGATCGGATCCATTCGGTTTGTCGAGTTATATCATCGACACCCACTGGATTTTGCTACTTCATTTTAACACTTATAATGTGGAAATAGGAGACAGTGAAAAGATACAGAATATGCAAACGGGGAGGAGACCGATAAAATTACGTCATTTTCTTTGATTGCTAGCCTTTCCAAATGTTCTTAAAAATATTTTTTTTTCCTTTTATATGGAAGAAAGAGAAAGAGGAAAATAACCGCTCATTCGGTTCAATTGGTTTAACACGACAAGCCAAAATTTAGACCGGTTCGATTTGATTGAAGAGCTTTACAGTTTCCTTTTAGGCATTGGACACGAGACTTCTTTTTTTTTTTTTCTTCTCTCCCAGCGGACACATCGGATAAATATGTAAAACCTCTCGAAAGATAAGTTTAATTAATTTTAACTCGGACATATCTCATAAATTTCAAAAAGAGACATCAAAATTGACGGAAACTAAACATGAACGCAGTAACAATATCGACCACACCACATAAGATCATCCACGTAAAATCAACGCGAGAAGGTACTCGTAACTTACAGTACAGTACAGTGGCATCTAATCAAAGACGTGTACACCAAATAGAGATTGTTCTAGATTGCATTCTTTGTATGCTACCAATACCTTCGAGTGTAATGCGAGAAGAAAAACAAAGAAAAAGAAATGTAACTTGACATGAAATGAAGTGTTGGAAACCGGATCTGTTTGTTTGACTGTCCAAGATTCCTAAACTTCATGATCTCTTCATCGATGGAGTGTGTATGGTTCTTGCTGTTCCAAGTTCTCCGGTAAGGCCACAAGGGGAGAGTTGGAGGCGGTGCGGTCAATACCCATATAACATCGATCCTTTCCCTCAAGGATCTACTGTACCAAGATCTTGTACTTCTCTTTGATCTCTTACAAAATTCATCTTTTATTTCCTGTTTATCCTACTTTTATTCATGAAGTAATATTCAGAAAGTTTACGTTAGCACAATGGAACAAACAAGCAATGACAACATTGTGCGAAAAAGCTCCCTAACGCACAACGTTTTGGTAGCGGTGGCGAGGCCAACAAGCGGAGCAAGGACGGTAAACACCCTGCATAATCGAGAACGAGGGGTTGAGTACGTGCATGGGGTAAATGGGCATCGGAGATCCGCGAGTCAAGGAAGAAGACGAGGGCCTGGCTCAGGACGTTCCAGAACCTCTCCCCCCCCCCCCCCCTCCCCCGCCAAAAGATAGTCGCTCGAGCTCACGATGTGGTGGTGCTGGCGATCAAGCCCAGTTGACGTGCCTCAACTTCTCCGAGCTGGCCACCATGTTCCCGCGATCGGTCTCCATCCAGCTGGATACCGGCCGCCGCCAGGTTCGGCAATCCGAGCTGCCAATCTCGCACTCTCCAACCCCTCTAACTCTACCGAGTGACGACGGCGATGTGCTCTGCGACCTGCTTGATCATCTTTTGCTTGATCCAAATGAAGGTTTCTGTTGTTCTTCGTCATGGTTACCTTCGACAGTGGAGAATTGCATCGAGTCGAGACGTGAAGAGCCATTGTAGGGAAAATGATAAAGAATATTGGATTTGTTTGACTAATATGTTATGTTTGATTTATAAGAGGAAATAATGGAGGCACACAATCATACAGTCATTCTTATTCAATCTAAAATTAGAACCTTTTAATTATTTTCTTTTGTAATCCCACTACTTTAAAACCCTAATTGATACTTAGTATATTTTCTAAACTGTCCCTAATATTTCTTAAAATATCAACACATTAATATCAACATTCTTTTCCCTTAATGTGTTGTTCAATGACAACCCATAATTTTTCTAAAATACTCAAACTTATCTCTTGGTAATCATTGGAGTTGCAATACTTTAATTGAATTTCACATTCTCCAAATGTTTCTCTAATGAAATGATGCTCGAGTGTAATGTGTCTGGTATGACTATGATAGACCAGGTTCTTAGCCATTGCTATTGCTGATTTATTGTCACAAAAGATTTTTGTTTCTTTAATTTGCTTTTCTCCAAGATCTTCGAGAATTCTTCTTAACGAAATTGCTTAATAAGTAACCATAGATGTTGAAACATATTCAACTTCTATAGAGAATTGTGCCATTGATTGCTATTTCTTTGAGCCCCAAGAAATATACATGCACCAAAAGAAAAAATATAACAAGAAGTATTCTTCATATCATCTATACATCAACCTCAATTACTATCATAAAATTCAATCAGCTTCGTATCTTCTTATTTGTCAAACTTGATTCCAAATTCTTTAGTAGTATATAAATATTTGAGAATTATTTTTGCACTCCAAAATTGTGACTATGACTATTCATGAATCTAGAAAATATACTTGCAGCAAACAAGTATACAAGTATACTTGCAGCAAACGTTGTAGTTATGAAGTATAATAAATTACCAATCAAGCTTCTAACATCAATCTTTTTTTTTAGTTTTTCACCGATTAGTAACTGTTAGTCATAGATGTCCTGCAAGTCAAGCATTCATATGAGTGATGACACATGTTACATTGATACATACTCTTTTTTTCTTATTATTTATTTGATATTTTTTTATTTTATATTACTCGTTATTTATATTGTGATATTCACGGATCTGTATAATAGGAATCTGATGTGATTATGATAATGAGATCGATTTACTTTTAAATATAAACTCTAAATAATCATAATCATAGGTTACTCGAGAGGGACATTAAGATAATCGGACAGATTCATATGTTGGTCTCATAGTTGCTCATGTGGGGACACTAGAGATATAGTGCAGGTTCATTGATCAATATGCTCACGGAATGCTGGATGATTAATGATACCTTATTGTTAGACAATGATTCTATCATCCTAGTGGTGTATCTGATTCTTAGGTTTGAGACACCAAGGATATCCTGTATAAGTATTTCACTCTTTGATGCTAGACTTATAGGCCTGAAAGTTTCAGATCTAGCACAACCGCAAATCAAGAGTGGCAACCAACCTTACGAGGGCTATTGTATCGATAGAGGATCATCCGCTCTCGGTGTCATGAGAGAAATATCTTGTATATTATTGTTCAGCCAAATCCCTGGCTAGGGTCATTTGGATTAAGAGAGAAAGAGTTCTCCAAGAGAATCCGATTAAAGCGAGACTCGAGCAGATTTCGTATAGACCTGACAGCACCATATCTAGTATACGGTCTCTGAGATATTAGATGGATGATGAACTATAAATACATGGTAACTGAGGATAGATAGATCCAATAAATTAGATTCCCGTGTATCATTTGGGAATTGTGGCATAGTGGCCTATCCGTAGTCAATGAGTCGAGTAAATCATTATAAAGATAATAATTCACTAGTCCAGAAGTTTTGATAGGTATGACTCATAGCCAGCTCAATATTAGCTCAATATTACAATGAGTAGAGGTTCAAATATAAGATATTCGCTAGAGCCCTTCTCTTATTGGATATCCAATAAGCCCATTAATTATTGGATCTTATGGATAAAATCCAATAAGAGTTAATGAGAGATTATTGGGTAGAGATCCACTAATCCAAGAGGCTTAGATAGTTACATAGAGATCCAGTACCCAATATGGTAAGATCCATTATGGTTAAGTTGATAGGGGGCCTCTATAAATTGGAGGGAACAAAAGGGCCAAAGGCTAGACCTCTTTTAGCTGTCACCTCCTATACTCCTCTCTCTCTCTCTCTCCCCTCCTCAACTGACAGCCCCTCTTTGGGGTGTGTGGATAGTAAGAAGGGTCGGCCCCTTCTTGATCACATAGTACGCGTGGAAAGAAGAATTGTGTAGCGATTTGAGGAGCATTTTCATAGCCCCTGCTATATAGATCACTATTAGAGAGGAGGACGGTTGACCTCTTTTATCCTCTCCCACAAATCTATAAGAATTCAGGGATATACAGTCTCCCTAAGTAACACATCTTTCATATACGTGTAGTTTTTCGGTTTTACGATTTTTGCGCACCAATCTTCGCACGACGATAAAAACTTTTCTATGAAAAATCTATGATTTTGTTTTCTATTCTTCTATTGCACATATGATGCTACCCCTATGATTTTCCAATGGTGGTATTGTTAGGATCAAGAGCGGCACTAAGAGGGGGGGTGAATTAGTGCAACGGAAAACTTTCACGATTTCAAAAGACTTATGTTTCGATTAAAACTGATTCAGACAAAAATGGTTTCGATTCAATCCGCTTTGGAGAAATTATAAACTTGAAAGCTTTTATAAAAGTGCAAGAGAGAATTAAGGAGATTTGTAGTAATATAAATTGCTCAAATGAAAAGCAAACTAGGATTTAGAGTGGTTCGGTCAATGTGACCTACATCCACTTTCGGATTCCTCCTCCGGCGAGATCTCCGACGTCCACTAAAGGCCTTCCTACCAACCACCTCTTTTACAACGTTTTCTCCTTTTCAAAGGTTTAGGAGAGAATCCTTACAAGTCTCACACGTCTCTTGAATAATCTCAAAACTTAGAAAAGGAAGAGAAGGACTCTAGCACTTGTTTACAATATTTTTACACCCCAACAACTTAGTATTATCTCAATGCTTTCGTGCCCTTTCATGTAGAAAAGGGTGGAGTTTTTATAGGCCCCAGTGGCTTCAAAATTGGAGCAAAAAAGTATCATATCCCCGGAATCCGGGGTATTGGGGGTACCACCGTCGTTACTAGGCGGTACTACCACCGTTGATTTGACACTGGGCGATACCATCGCCGAACAGGGGTGGTACCACCGCTGGCAGCACTGTTGCCGATGGTACCATTGCTCAGTCTGGGTGGTACCACCACCTAGATATCCTGGGGCACTGTCTTCCAAGCGGTGCCACTACCGGTCAAGAATTCAGGGGCTGAATTGGGTGGTCAATTCGACCCAATTCAGCCTTGTTAAGGGCCCAATTGGCCCATAATTAAGTTAGTGGGCGTACTTTATAGCGTATCTTGTTCCGGTGTGTCAATTGCTCTACCGGCATACTTTCGGTGAACATCCAACGAACTCTCGGCAATGTTCCGGCGGACTCCCGGCAAGCTCCTGGACTTTACGACGATCTTCTTGGCGAGTTCCGACGAGCTTCTATGACAAGCTCCTAGACTTCTCGGTTGGTTCCCGTAGAACTTCCAGACTTTCGTCAAACTCTCAAACTCCAAATGAGATCTTGATCTTGACTCCGGCATAACACTTGCTTTATGTCTTACTGCTATTGTAGTTAATCATGCACACTTTTCTCAGCATATAGATTAAATCAAACAACTTACAATTGATTTCATCATCAAAATCCGAGATTCAACAATCTCCCCTTTTTTGATGATGATAATCAATTGATGATGGAGTTAACCTTAACTCCCCCTATCTATATGTCATACTTGAGAAAAGGTATTCTTGAATTCAAAACCTTTGAATTCAAGAAACAAATTGATAAGTTAAGTTCATTTAAACTTATCAATACACATATTATGATTCCTATCATAGTTTAACATTCTCAAAATGATATCAAGGCATGACATCCATTTTCAAGTATGATATTTCAAATATGAAAGATAACAAAGATAGCAATTCATCGTTCTATGGCAAGGTATCAATTGTAAAATAGCAAGTTAAGCTCTAGATATCTTATCAAATTTTATCAAGCAAACATTTTAAGTGTATATGATGAAAGACATTGTATACATTTATCATCAATTTACCATATTTTGATATTATTTCTCCCCCTTTGTCATCAACAAAAAGGAGAACGATTCAATAATGCAAGGTAAAAATTCATGCCACATTTCAATTTGTATACCAATTATATTCCAAGCATTTATGACATGGTATCATTCAAAAGTTCTCACATTAAAAGTTATAAATATTAAAGAGATAGCTTTCTTCAACTTCTCCCCTTTTATTTTTCATTAAAACTTTGTATGAAGAAGAAAGGTAAGGAAGAAATCCATTAAGAACCAACTTTATGATGATTTGAATCAAATAAAAAATGATAAAAGAGTTTCATTAAATCATGCTTCAATTTTCACAAGAATCAAAATATTTATGTGAAATCAAATCTTCATTCTTGCAAGTGTTTATCTCATACAAAAAAATTCATAAAATTCTTCCTTTATTAAGAAAGAATTCATATGAAAGAATCATCATATGAAAGATAAAAGAAATTCTATGAATAAACCTTCATAATGAGAGGAACATCACATCAAATTTATTTCTCATTAAAAATTCACAAGAGATAAATCCGTGAGAGATGCATTTGTCAATTAATTCCATGTATAAAAAATCATTAAGTGATGAAGCAAAAGTAAACTTCATATCGCATAAACTCATGAAAGCTCCATTCAAGAAATACATTAAGTGAAAGATAGTCCGGAAAACATATATATCAAATTCATGCATTCGGACAAATTAACATTCCTAACTCCACAAATGATCATAATACATCAAGTCATAGATACCAACAATTAAATATATCAAGAAATTTATCCATTCAAAAGATATATCAAGTCTAATTCTTAGAGTGATATATTCATTAAAGTAAGCTCAGAATTTAACTATCAAAGTAGTTAGTGCAGAATTTTACTATCAAAGTAAGTAGCATTTTAGGCATCAAAGCACAACATTGCGATAATCAAAGTAAGTAGCATTTTAAGTTTACAACATTAAGGTAAACAACATATGATTACAACATAACAAAGAGGAATTGTGTCCACTTCTCCTAAAAAACATACATAGCTTATTCAGGTGGTAGAAAGTTTAAATGTCGAAACAAAGTATTAAACTGTTAATGAATTTGCTGCAACTCAGTTAAGATTTGATCTTAGCATTATTCAAGTCAATCTTATCGTTGTTCAAAACAATCCATCTGAGTTCCTATGTCATCGACAGATGAGGGAGGTGCTTGCTCTACTAGAGGTGATTCCTCAAAGGGACCAGTTGGAGGAGATTGATTACCCCTAAAAATTGGTGTTTCAGGTTCTAGTTCAGGTTGGTGGGGATCAGTTCTTCTAGGCAGTCTAGTCCATATTCTATTTCTAAATGTACATCTCATCCATCAAAGTAAATTTCTATTTATGATACTAAATCTATCTAGTTTGATAACTTCTTCTTCGGGTGGAATAGCAATATTATAAGCATGAAGTAGTCTTGTGATTAAGCCATCATATGGAAGCATCATGTCTCTTTTTGATAGTTTAATCATGTTCTATTGGATTAGATAACTAAAATAATTGTTATGTCCCTTCATAATCCAATACATGATATCTAATTTCATTTGGCTTACTTCATCATGATGATATTGCTTTGGGAGAATGAAACTTATCAAGATGTGATGAAGTATTTTGGTGCTTAAAGGTAGTAAGTGTTCATAACTTTTTGGAAGAATGGTTAAGTTAGGATTACCAAAAATTGTTCCTAAGGCATCAATGTAAGTAGTCCCAACCGATTCTTCATCTCATTGTCCTCTAAAATAACACCCTCTTTCTTTTACCGGAATTCCTATGATGTTGCAAATTGATCTATCTGTAATGGGTATATGATGTCCTAATAGATAGGTAGATTCCCTTTCATCTTTATCTACATGTAAATTATTGTAAAATAGCCTAACAAGTCTAGGGTAGATAGGTTCAATTATTTGAAGAATTGAGAGAATATCTAGATTTGTAAACCATTAAATTGGTTTCAAATCACTTAATTCATCTAAATCAACATATTTTCTCTTATAAACATGTCTAGACTCTATGGATGAAAATTTTAGGACATGTTGATTAGAATCGAAAAGTATAGAGTCATAATTTTTATCTAATCTCCTCTTTCCTTTGTCCCTAGAAGATCTTCTAGAGGCCATGAGACTAAACACATAAATGATGAGAGAACTACACATAAGAGGCAATATCTATTAATAAATTGAAAGAAGAGGTTTGAGAATTACCCTTGCAGCAATCTTCTTGAAAGGTAGAGATTGATCCTTGAATTTGAAGAAGAGGAGGGTTTCCTTGAGTTTCTAGAGGAGGATCAAGAAGAATGAGGCGTGGAGAGGTGTGAGGAAGGAGTGTAGGAGGGCTTGGGGTCGGTTCTACCGCCGGACCTAAGTGCCTTTTTATAGGGCAGAGGTTGCGGACGATGGCACTGCTAGCTGGGCGGTGCTACCGCCTGCCACCCAAGACAACTAGCGGTGCTACCGCCAGCTGGGCAGTGCTACCGCTTGCCACCCGAGACAACTGACGGTGCTACCGCCAGCTGGGCGACGCCACCGCCTACGGGCAGTGAGCACTGCTCACATTGGTGTGTGGTGCTATCATAGGTGATTCTAATTTTGTAAGATTTTTATTGTTGTGAAGCACACAACCTTATTTACTTCATCATATAAAATTCATATCATAAGAGGAGAAGTTTCGTATTGAAGATTGTTCGTTCATGATTCATCATATAAAATTTGTACGCAAGCATCGTAACAAATTCATGAATTCGTAACAAACTCATATGGAAAAATACATATGGCTCAATGCACACACTATAAGATCATGATTCAGGTGAGTGATCAAGAAAGTCTGAAGATAAAAATTTAACAAATTCATGATCTTGTTAGATAGAATTCGATTCGAAAAAAAAAAAATTGGGAGGGAATGTATCCTAGAAATTTAGAACTCCGAAAGAAGTTAGAAAGGGAACTTATGCATAAGAATTTTCAGGTTTGAGAGATCAAGATCAAGTGTTTATCACATAAGATTTCAAATAATTATTGCATCATGATCTAATAAGTATCATTTTATAACTAATAGTTTTAATTCTTATGATCCCCTTTTTATTATTTTGGCTAGAGAGCTTTATGGATTATTTTGGATCTCTGGTCTTGAGCATCCACTATCAATGTACCATCTCTTGCTCCTAGCTTATGATGGTAAACGTTTCTATTAAAAAGGATGATTTTTAGGTACCTATTTGACCTTGGGTGCCTCATAAATCAATCTATATTACTTATCATGTTGCTTTGAGTCATTTGAGGTTCTTTTAGGAACCCAAATCAATTTATATGGGCTACATTTCTTAAATGGATAATGATAAGCTACATGCCTAAATTTGTAACAAAAGTTGCATTTCTTTTGGAGTGAAACATACAAAGTAGGGCCTTTAACAAAGGTAGTTGGATTATAGTGAGAGCTACTCATAAATCTGATTCTGCCTTTTCTATGAACGTGACCCTTATTGGCAAGGATCATGTTCAAGGATTTGCTACCAATCTCAAACTTTTTTAAGGTTTTTTTAAGTAGCAAGTTTTCTTTTTGAAGTATTTCTAGTTCATCACATTTCATACATGAAGCTAGACTATTTTCATGCTCAATAAGTTCCTTTTTCAAAGAGTTATACTTTTTACCTAAGATTCTACATTCATCAAACAATTCATGAAAAGCACTTGAAAGCTCATCGAAAGTTAAATTTGCGTCTAATGAACTTGTTACCTCATCTCCAATAGCCATTAACACATAGTAAGCAACTTGCTCAGTGATGGTAGGCTCCTATTCTTCGGAAGCACTTGAGTTGTCCCATGTAGCTTTGAGAGCCTTCTTCTTTGGTTGCCTCCTCTTTGCTTGAGGACATTCACTTTTGAAGTATCCTAGCTTCTTGCATTCATAACATATTACTTGATCTTTCTCGGGTTCAAATTTATTTTTAGTATTATTTTTAAATTTATTTCTTTTTATAAATATTTTAAACTTTCTTGTTAAGAGTGCCGAATCATCATCAAAGTCTTCATCACTTGAGTTTTTTTTCAAGTGTTCTTCTTGTGTTCTTAGTGCCATATCCTTCCTATTCTTTGAAAGGGTGTCCTCAAAGCTCTTCATGAGCTTTATATGTCATTTCATAGGTCATTAGTGACCCAATTAGTTCTTCAAGAGGAAAGTTATTTAAATCTTTGGCCTCTTGAATGGTCGTGACATTAGGGTCCCAACTCTTTGATGTTGAATCTCGGATTTTGATGATAAAACCAATTGATAAGTGTTTATAATTTGATCTGCATTTTTAGTGACGTAGGATGCTTCGATCAGGATGAGACAATTAAAGCAAAAAGAATCATGTTGTGCCGGAGGAAATGTTAGAAGATTGGACGTCGAGCCAAAGGATCGGTCGACGTATCGATAGAAGGTTTCGGGCCATAGATTCGGGCATTGGGCCAAGAAGAGCAGATATTGCACTAAGGATATCGGAGTTGTGGAAGTCAACTGACTGATTGGATAATAGGTCGCAAGAGAGGACGATGCGCCGAAGAATCGGATGAAGCGTCGATGGACCAATGACATGCCGGAAAACATGATTCATGCTTAGTAATAATTATCTAGATCGACGTATGTTTTTATGTATGCAGTGTTAGGATCGGAGCGGCACTAAGAGGGGGGGGGGGGGGGTGAATTAGTGCAGCGGATTAAAACATTGGTTTCGACAAATCTTTCATATGATAAAAATCGAACTTGAAAAGCTTAACTTGAACGCGTGTTCGTAAAGGTATGCAACAAAGGTAATGAGGAAATAAAGCACGTAAGAAGGTTTGCCGTAATGTAAATAGCAATAAGAAAATGCAAACTAGAGATCACGCCAATTTTAAAGTGGTTCGGTCAAATGACCTACATCCACTTGCGAGGCCCTCTTCGATGAGGCTCCCACCTTCCACTAGCAAATCTCTTGAAGGGGAAGGACAAATACCCCTCTTACAACCTTTTACAAGCGGTTCACACTCTTATAAATTTTCAACAAGTGTACTGACGGTGCCACCGCCCAGCCAAGCGGTGCCACCGCTTGGCTCTCGGGTGCTGGGCGGTGCCACCACCTAGCTCTCGGGTGCTGGGCGATGCCACCGCCCAGTCTGGCGGTGCCACCGCTAGACCCTTCGGTTCACTGGTTGGGCTTTAAGTTCAGCCCAAACCAAGTCTAATTTTGGGCCCAGTTGGCCCCTAACCAGGATATAGGATTATCTTTTAATCCTAATCCTAATTACATGTGAACTAAGTAACTAAAAACATCCCAGGCAAGTTTTCAACCGCGAACGTCGAGTCTTGTTCCAGTGAGCTTTCTGACAAACTTCCGGCGGACTTCCGATATGCCCTCGGATTTCTTCCGACGGACTCCCAGCAGGCTCCCGATCTTGTGACGACTTCAACGAGTAGCCGAGCCTTCTCGGTGATCTCCGCGAACCTCCGACGATCTCTTTGGCGAACTTCCAAAAATTTCGACAAGTTCCTGATTTCTTCTCGGTTGGTTCCGACAGCATCTCCGACGATTCTTCGGACTCTTAAACATCCATCGAACTTGACTCCGGTATTCTTGCTTTATGTTTTCTGGTTATCGTAGTTAATCCTGCACACTTAACTCAATAATATGGATTAGATCAATTAACCCATCAATTGATTTTATCATCAAAATCTGAGATTCATACAGGATTAACTACGATAGTAAGACATAAAGCAAAATGAAGTCCCAAAGTCAAGAACGCGATTTCGTTGGGAGTTCAAGAGTTCGTCGGAAGTCCGGACGTTCGTCGGAAGTTCCGTCAGAACCAGCTGAGAAGTCTCGGAGCTTGCCAAAGAAGCTTATCGAAACTAGCCAAGAAGATCATCGTGAAGTCCAGGAGCTTGCTGGGAGTCTACCGGAACATTGCCGAGAGTTCGTCGGAAGTTCGCCAGAAAGATTGCCAGAAGAAATCGGACTTATCTTACTTAGAATATGTCTTAGGAATTGTAGTTAGCACATAATTAGAGTTGGGATTAGGAGGTAATCCCATCAACTCTATTAGGGGCCAACTGGGCCCGAAGTTGAACTGGTTTGGGCTGGATTCAAGGCCCAACTGAGGTGCTGAAACCCTGGCCGACGGTGGCACCGCTTGGGGAACAGCACCCCAGGATTCCTGGGCGATGGTACCGCCCAGGCTGGACAGTGGTACCACTAGCAGCAATGCTGCCAGCATTGGTACTGCCCCTATTCGGTGGTGGTACCGCCCAGTACTAGATCTTGTGGTAGTAGTACCGCCTAGGAATGGCGATGGTACCACCAATACCCAGGAAACCTAGGATGTGACCTTTTTAGACTCGAAGTTTGAATTAACTTAAAACCTATAAATACCCTTCTCATCCCTGGTTAACACATACAAGCATAGAGAATTTAAAAAGAAAAAAACGCTGTAGAAATCTCTTATAAGAATTTTCCTCTAGCCTAAGTGTTAAAATAGTTTGAGAGGAGTGAGTGCTTGTAAAGGTTGACTCCTAAATTTGTGAAAAGAAGAAGAGGGATGTAAGCAGAAGGTTGATCTTTGCCTATTAAAGGAAGATCGATAGTGGATGCCGGTGGCTTCGATGGAAGAGGAATCGGCAAAGTTGATGTAGGTCACGACGATCGAACCACTCTAAAATCTGGTTTGCATTTACTTCTTGCTATTTATCTTTATTACAAATTGAATTCCTCCTTCACTACGTTTCCATACAATTTCAAGTTAACATCTTTACGAAACTGGTTTTATCACAATGAAGTTTTTAAACGGATGTTATTTTACTGTTGTACTAATTCACCCCTCTTAGTGCCAACTCATTCCTAATAGTTGGTATCAGAGCCTCATTTTTTCATTTGGTTTAACACCCAATGAGAAATGGCTCTTTTCGGCTTTCAAGAGGGTCACTCTCTCATTCGTCATCCCTTTTTCAATGGGATAGACTACACTTATTAGAAAACTCGAATGAGAGTTTTCTTGCTTTCGATTGATTTGAACTTATAGAACATTATTGAAAATAGTTTTCAAATGTCTTCTCTTCCAATGAACCATTGGAATAATTTGAAGAAGAAGACATTTTTTTTAAATGCTAGAGCTATAAATGCTCTATTTTGTGCCTTAGATAAAACTGAGTTTAATCGGGTTTCTATATGTGAAATGGCTTTTGACATATGGCGCACTCTCGAAATCACACATGAAGGCACTAGCAAAGTTAAAGATTCGAAAATCAACTTTTTAATGCATGATTTTAAACTTTTTCATATGAAACCAAGCGAAACCATTGTTGATATGTACACCCGTTTTACGGATGTCGTCAATGGTTTAAAAGCTCTTGGTAAAAGCTTTTCGAATTTTGAACTTGTTAATATGATTTTAAGATCTCTTTCTAAAAATTAGAATTTGAAAGTAACGACAATACAAGAATCAAAAGATTTGAACTATTTTTCAATTGAAGAACTAATTGGGTCTTTAATAACCTACGAAATGACGAATGTGACACTTAACGAACATGATAACCACCTTCCAAAGAATAGGAAGGATTTTGAACTTAGAACAATTGAAAACCACTCAGCATAAGCTCAAGTGATGGTGAACTTGAACTACTCATGAAATTTAAAAAGTTCATGAAACAAAAATTAAAGAACAAAAAGAATACAACTACTTGCTATGAATGCAAGAAGAAGAACACAAATTAGGATGAATCGAGCTCATCCGAAGATGAGGAGAAAATCAACAAAGATGAGGTAACAAACTACGCCTTAACGGCTTTCGACAATGAGGTAATCAAAGTGCCCTTAGTTTATTTCGAAATTACATGATGCTTTTCATGAATTATTTTTAATTTAGTTTAGAATAATATTTTTCATGAAAATTACATGTATGAAAATGAAAATGTAAAAAAATATGATCATGCTAGTAATCTTGAAAATGATAATAAAAATTATATGTTTTATGTTAAAGGAATAAAATATTATATTTAAATCTAATGATAATCCTATGTATGTTTTTGAAGAAAGAATATGTATTTTGATGATTTCCATATGGCTTTTCGATTTTGATTGAAGATGTCTTATGAAACCATGCTTGATATTTTAATAAAAAGGCTAAGAGGTTTAATATCATGCTTAATGAGTTTATCTTTAGAAATGATGCATGTTGATCTTTGCAATTTATGGATTATCGATTTTTATCATAATGAAAGTTGCTTTTTTGGTTTAAAAAATGATGCATGGCTTTCGTATAGAAACTAAGCATGAAAAGTTAGATTCACCTAAAAAGAAAAATACATGACTACAACAAACAAAATGAACTTGATTGAAAATGCTTTTATGTTTGATGAAATCATTTTCGATGATGCATAATGATGTAATAAAAATATTAAAATTTTGGTACAATGCTTGGTGATTTTATACTATGCATGAGATTTAAAAATGATGCATGATGATTTTTGTGATTTATGCCTTATTGATGTTTGATATAATAAATCTTGCACTTTCAATTTTAAACGTTGATGTATTTATTTATTTGGCATAAATGAAATAAATCATATGAATTGAAACAACTAAAAAGAGGAAATGTTTCTCCTTGAAAAATTTATTTTTCCCTACTTTATCAATTTTTCTAAAAACAAGATTAATGAATCTATTTATATCACTTTTATGAATCTCTTGAAAATGATTTTGATGATTTGAATTTGAATGAGTTTTATCAAAATCATGATCTTGATTTCTTGGATTTAATACATGAGATTTTTTTTAATTAAGATCTCTTCTTTGTACTCCTACAAGTTTTTTTGGGTATTTTATTTAAGAGGAGATTTAATATATGAATCATGTCTTTTGGTATTTACATGATCTTATCTCTCATGACTTGATTTATTTTTGTATAACTCCTTGTATTCATTACCCAATTATTTTTTCTTGATGAGATGAAATAAAAATATGCATGAAATATGGGATGCAATGTAATTTGACATTTAGATATCATCATGGTTTAAAATGCTATGATTTGTTGCTAAAATGATGTATTATAAATGTTGATTTAATGTTTGGTATCATGAATACTTTAAATGATGAATGTTTGGTATCATGATCAAAATGTTGATAAATACTTAAAATTTTTAATATCTTAGTATCATGTATGATATGGTCATAATGATTATTGATTTATTTTTTTTGGTATCATGGAAAAATGAAATGTAAAGTTTTAAAATTGTGTATGTTTTAATTTGAAACTATTATGATGCATAAATATATTGAAATAAGATTGATACTTTACCTTTGTCATGCTTTGAAAATTGTTGTAAAGGGAAAAAGAGATACAAATTTATATTTTTTCCTTCTTTTTGACAATGACAAAGGAAGAGATAGCTAGCTTGCACAAGTTAAGAAAATGCAAAAACTTGCAACTTGTACATTGCTAAAGGAAGCAAGAATCGCTAGCTTACACACTTCAACAAGAAAACTATCTTGCATTTGTTTTCGAAATATTGTGAGCTTACATTTTTTAAAAATGATGTAAAAAATTTGTTAGCTTGCATGATGTAGAACTTGCTATCTTGAACATCATCTAGACTTGCAAGCTTCCAATCTCAAGAGAAGCAACATTGCTATCTTGCTTATCTCAAGAAGCAAAACATGCTAACTTGCATATCTAGCAAGATTTACAAACTTGTATATTTCAAGAAGCAAGAGTTGCTTTGTTGAACATCTCAAAATTGCTAGCTTGCATGTTTTAAAATGTTGTAAAATTATTGCTAGCTTGCATGATGATAAAATTGAAAATTATGTTTAGTATACGATGATTTGACATTATATCCAAACATTTGATAGTTGGAACTTCTCCTTTTTGTTGATGACAAAGGGAGAGAACTATGATCATGTTATGCATGATGACATGTTGCAAATATTCATGATGAAATTTGTAATGAATTGAATTCAACTTGAATTCAAGATTCTATCAATATGGCATATTGATAGGGGGAGTTTGTTTAAACTCCGGGAGTTAAGGTTAACTCCGTCATCAATTGGTTGTCATCATAAAAAAAGGGGATATTGTTGAATCTCGAATTTTGATGATGAAACTAATTAATAAGTGTTTATGATTTGATCTGTGTTTTTAGTGATGCAGGATGCTTCGATCAGGATGAGATAATTGAAGCAGGAAGAATCATGTTGGGTTGGAGGAACACGTCAGAAGATTGGACGTCGAGCTAGAGGATCGATCGACATATCGATAGAAGGCTTCGAGCCATAGATTCAGACATCAGGCCAAGAAGAGCGGATATTACGCCAAGGATATCAGAGTTGTGAAGGTCAACTGGCCGATTGGGCAATAGGCCGCAAGAGAGGACGATGCATCAAAGAATCAGACGAAGCGTCGATAGACCAATGACATGCCGGACAACATGATTCATGGTTAGTAATAATTGTCTAGATCGAAGTGTATTTTTTTTTGTACAGGATTAATTACGATAGCAAGGCATAAAGTAAAATGAAGTCTCGGAGTTAAGAATGTGATTTCGTTGGGAGTTCGAGAGTTCGTCGGAAGTCCGGACATTCGTCGGAAGTTCTATCGGAACCAACTGAGAAGTCTCGGAGCTTGCCAAAGAAGCTCATCGAAACTCGCCAAGAAGATCAACGTGAAGTCTAGGAGCTTGCTGGGAGTCTGCCAGAACATTGCCGAGAGATAGTCGAAAGTTCACCGGAAAGATCGCCGGAAGCTCGCCAGAAGAAATCAGACTTATCTTGCTTAGAATATGTCTTAGAAATCATAGTTAGCACATAATTAGAGTTGGGATTGGGAGGTAATCCCATCAACTCTGCTAGGGGCCAACTGGGCCCAAAGCTGGACTAGTTTGGGCCGGATTAAAGGCCCAACCAAGGTGTTGAAACCCTAGTCAGCGATGGCACCACCTGGGGAACAGCACCCTAGGATTCCTGGGCAGTGGTATCGCCTGCAACAATGCTGCCAGCAGTGGTACCACTGTTAGGACTCTAGCTTGGAGAGTCCTAATTGACAGGGACATTCATATAAAACTGTTAGGACTCTAGCTAGGAGAGTCCTAATTGAGAGGGACATTCTATTAGGACTCTAGCTAGGAGAGTCCTAATTGAGAGGGGTATTCATGTAGGAGGTGTTTTCTTAGAGAAGAATTATGAGTTGTAAGGGAATAGGAGTCTTGACTAGGAGTCCTACTAGGAGTTGGTTAGAAGTAAGAGTCTTAAGTAGGAGTCCTATTAGGAGTTAGGGTTTAGAAGCCCTATAAATAGCCATGTATTCCTTCTCTTTTCATAAGCAATAGATGAATCTTTTCTGCAGCCTTTGAGCAGCAACTTGGAGGGAGGAACACCTATAGAGTTCCAAGGAGGCCGATCCCCTAAAGAGATCAACCCCAAGTTTAGAATCTGCAAGGGTTCTAACACACCAACTTGGAGGGAGGAACACCTATAGAGTTCGAAGCCTTGGAGGCGCGAATGGAGGATAAGATTCGGACGCTCTTTACCGAACTCAGATTGGGCCGACCACTAAGCCCGAAGAAATCATATCAAGGAGAGAGCTTTGCCCAATCACACCAAGGCCAAAGATATGACTTCCAAGAGAGGGGAAGCTCTATGACTAACCCCAACTATCCATGCATGAGAGTGGACTTCCCTAGATGGGAAGAAGGAGACCCAATTGGTTGGATCTCGTGCACGGAGCGATATTTTCGGTACCATAAAATCGTGGATGCATCTATGGTAAAAATTGCAGCTATATATCTTGAAGGGGATACTATACAGTGGTTTGACTAGTTTGAACATACTTATGGAGTCCTTTCTGTTAGGATCGAGAGCACTAAGAGGGGGGGGTGAATTAGTGTAGCGGATAACTTTGTACGATTAAAATCAAAGGCTGCGTTTGAACGATAAAGACAGTTCTATATGAAAGTTGATACTAAGCAAGATTGCAGTCAATCTATGCAGGCAGTTTGCAGCTATGAAGAAAACCAGAATATCGGCGCAAACTGAAATCCGATGTTCGTACGAAGAAACAGGTTTACGTCTAAGTGCTGATTCGTAAATCACTTGTTTAGATCAAAAGCAGTTTAAGCAGAAGTATAACGACAGTGTGCTGCTATTGTACAGCTCAAAAAGTAATCTGCAAAAAGCAGATTTACGTCTAAACGCAGATTTACGTCTAAACGAAGATTTACGTCTAAATGCAGATTTACGTCTGAACTTTGAAACTCGTTTGTAAACTCGCAGAAGACAGTTTGCAGTTGAAATCAAGACGTAAACGTAAACTGAAATCTAATGATTGTGCGAGGAAAGCCGATTTACGTCTAAATGCAGTTTTACGTCTAAATGCAGATTTTCGTTTAAACCTTGAAACTCGTTCGTAAAATTGCAGAAGACAGTTTGCAGTTATAAGTAGAATCAAAACGTAAATGTAAACTGCAAAGAAACTCGTTCGTAAAAGCGCAGAAGACAGTTTGCAGTTACAAGTGGAATCAAGACATAAACGTAAACTGTAAAGAAACTCGTTTGTAAAAGCGCAGAAGAGCAGTAGTTATGTAGGAGGTTTGCAATAATGATAAAGTGCTCAAAATAAAAGCAAACCAGAGATTTAGAGTGGTTCGGTCAGTCTTGACCTACTCCACTTTTGGCTTCCTCCACCGACGAGGTCACCGACGTCAACTAGGGGCCTTCCTTCAATAGGCGAAGGCCAACTGCCCTTTTACAGTTTCACTCCTTTTGACGGGATCAGGAGACAACCCTTACAGAACCTTTCTCTCCTCTCTTTACAACTCAAGACTTGAAGAACAGAAAGAGGAGAACTTTTGGACTTTACACAAATTTGAGCTCTTAGATTCACAGAAAAGATCAAGAATTCGATGTAGTTCTGTATCTTTTCAGTGCTGATTGGGTGGGGTATTTATAGGCCCCAACCCAGTTTAAATTTGGAGCTCAAAACGATCAAATCCCGGAATTCCGGGATCAGGCGGTTGCACCTCCTGACTGGGGAGGTTGCACCTCCTGACTGGGGAGGTTGCACCGCCTGGCAGAGCTCGAAGACTGAGCCTCTGGGTGGTGCTACCTCTGTCAGGGGCGGTTGCACCTCTCTGCCAGAGCTCGAAGACCGAGCTCAGGCGGTTGCACTGCCCAATCTCGCTCGGAGACTGAGCCCTGGGCGGTTGCACCTCTTGGCTGGGGCGGTTGCACCGCCCAGTCTCGCTGGGAGACATAGCCTGGGCAGTGCTACCTCCCTGCCTGGGCGGTTGCACCTCCCACAGCAACCTGGGTCCGAATGGGTTGAACCATTCGACCCAATTTGAGTTCTTCAGGGGCCCAATTGCCCCAGGATTAAGCTAATGGGATCACCTCCCATTTCTAGCTTAATCAAAGTGCTAACTATGATTATTTCCTAAGACATATTCTGCAGCTTGCTTCGATGCGTCACTTGCTTCTTCCGGTGAGTTTCCGGCGAACTTCTGTCGATCATCCGATGAACCCTCGGTGATGCTCCTGCGGACTTCCGGCAAACTCCTGGACTGCGACGATCCACTTGGCAAGTTCCGACGAGCTCCTTTGGCAAGTTTCTGGACTTCTCGGATTTATTCCCGCAGAACCTCCGACGACTGTCCGAACTTCCGTCGAGCTCTCGAACTCCCAACGTGATCATTGTCATGACTCCGGCGCAACTCCTGCTACATGTCTTACTTTCATCGTAGTTAATCCTGCACACTTATCTCAACACATACATTAGACAACAAATGACAATTGACTTCATCATCAAAATCCGAGATTCAACACTTTCATGGCGACAATTCAAAGGACTGCTGATCCGCTTCAGACCAACCGATTACGAGAATATTGACGGACAACTAGCAAAGATCCGACAAACCTCTACCATTCAGGAGTACCAAACCAGGTTTGAAAGGTTATCTAATCAAACTCATGACTAGTCTCAAAAACAGCTATTGAGAACCTTCATTGAGGGCTTGAAGCCGGAGATCCGAGGAGAAGTTAAAGCGCGACAACCGTATACGCTTATGGCAGCCATCTCTTTCGCACGACATCAAGAGGAGCAATTGAACCATGAAGCTCGAAGGACTAGGGTCGCTCCTCAACCAGTATTATTGAAGCCCTTAGCCCCCCTACTGTCGACCAAGTCCCTACACCAAAGAGGTTAACAAGAGAAGAGCTTCGGGAGCGATATGCGAAGGGGTTATGTTGGCATTGTGACGAGCCGTGGAGCTGTGAGCATCGCTGTAGTAAAGGGGGACTTCTTATGATTGAACTGATAGAAGAAGAGGTCATTGAACATCCAAAAGAGAGCCTTAAACATGAAGAAGAAGATGCAGAAGAAGAGCCACAACCGACCAAAGTTACGGTACATACACTAGTTGGCTACTCAATCCCACAAACGATGAAAGTTGGAGGCCTTCTCAAACAACAACCGATCACTGTTCTCATCGACACGGGTAGCACTAATAACTTCCTAAACAGTAAGGTTGCTATCTATATGAACTTACCTATTGAGAATTGCAGCAGGTTTGTCGTTAAGGTCGCCAACGGACGGATTTTGAAGTGTGATCATAGGTGCCCGCAGGTGAAACTGTTGTTGTAGGACCAAGAGATAATTGCAGATTTCTTCCTCCTCCCTCTTGATGATCATGAGGCCATACTCAGAATTAAATGGTTGATGACATTAGGTGATATTTCTTGGAATTTTATGCAACTAATTATAAAATTTTACAGTAAGGAGAAACAGGTGATACTGCACGGGAAACGTGAGGGCGACGTAACGACGATTTGCACACAACAAATGGAGAAGGTTTTGCATAAAGCATGCAGCAGCTTTTTGGTAAAACTTGAGCAACAAACTAAGGGAGAGCCAACAAAATTTGAAGATCCAAATCTACTTCCTTTGCTTGCTGAATTTTCAGATATATTTGACGAACCGCGCAACCTACCTTTTACCCGTCGGCATGATCATTGTATAATGATTCTTCCAGACAAATCTCCAGCAAATGCTCAGCCATATCAATATCCACATCTCCAGAATGATGAAATAGAAAGGATTGTAAAAGAGATGCTCAAAACAGGAGTTATTCGGCCATGTTGCAGCCCCTACTCTTCACCGGTGCTCCTCATACGAAAGAAGGATGGAATATGGCGATTATGTGTTGATTACCGAGCTCTCAATGGCATAACCATCAAGGATAAATACTCTATTCTAGTAGTAGATGAGTTGCTAAGGGAGCACAAATCTTCACAAAGCTGGACCTTCGATCCGGGTATCATCAAATACGAGTATGCGAAGAAGACATACCGAAAACCACCTTTTGAACACATAACAACCACTATGAATTTTTGCCTTCTTCATAAGAAGGTGGAATATCTTGGGCATATCATATCAGAGTAAGGTGTGGCAGTAGACCCCTTCAAAATTGGAGCAATGCAAAACTGGCTGACCCCGAGGAACATAAAATTGCTACATGGCTTTCTGGGTTTAACAGGCTACTACTGCAAGTTCGTGAAAAACTATGGAGAGATCAGTGCACCACTTACTTCCTTACTGAAAAAAGATGTCTTCCAATGGTCAGACAGAGCCTCCGCTGCCTTTGACAAACTTAAGGCAACCATGACGACGACGCCGGTGCTAACACTACCAGATTTCAACCGACCCTTCATTATTGAGGCCGACGCATCTGGAGTCGGAATTGGAGCCATTCTCATGCAAGATGGTCGACCACTCATATACACTAGTAAGGTATTATCTCCCTCCCATCAAAATAAGTCAACATATGATAAGGAGATGCTCGCCATTGTGCGCGCAGCAACGAGGTGGAGACCCTACTTGATTGGCCGACGATTTCAAATTAAAACCGACCATAAAAGCCTCAAGTACTTTTTGGAGCGAAAAATATCATCCCCTGAGCAGCAAAAAAGGGTAATAAAACTTCTTGGATTTGATTATGAAATAACTTACAAAAAGGGGAAAGAGAATGTTCTTGCAGATACGCTTTCACAGCTACCCGAGCAAGTTGAAGTTTCGACCGTTTCACTTCCGACCAGCGACTTTCTTAAGGATATTAAGATGGAATGGCAGGAAGATTCAGAGACTAGTAAGATTATAAAAAAATTGGAGGAAGCACCAAGCCCCATGGCTCATTACAATTGGGACTCAAAAGAATTACACTATAAGGGATGCATTGTGCTTACGATAAATTCTACTTGCATATTCACGAGCAGATTTTGGACAAAGTTATTCCATATGCAAGGTACTAAATTGAAAAGGAGTATGGCATATCACCCACAAATCGACGGCCAGACGAAAGTTTTAAATAGGTGCTTGGAGACAGCCCAAAGCCACCCACCAAATATGACTACCCAAAGAGAACTCCAGACCCAGCCAAGTGCCATTATTGATCGATGGATCGTGACTCGATGACGATGACCCACTAATGAAGTGCTAATATAGTGGGCGAACCTACCAATAGAAGATACCACTTGGGAGAACTATGACGACTTGAAGATCAAATTCCCAGAATTCACGAATCATCAGCCTCGAGGACAAGGCTGATTTGAAGAGGGCGGGTCTGTTAGGACTCTAGCTTGGAGAGTCCTAATTGAGAGGGACATTCATGTAAAACTGTTAGGACTCTAGCTAGGAGAGTCCTAATTGAGAGGGGCATTCATGTAGGAGGTGTTTTCTTAGAGAAGAATTAGGAGTTGTAAGGGAATAGGAGTCTTGACTAGGAGTCCTACTAGGAGTTGGTTAGAAGTAAGAGTCTTAAGTAGGAGCCCTATTAAGAGTTAGGGTTTAGAAGCCCTATAAATAGCCATGTATTCCTACTCTTTTCACAAGCAATAGATGAATCTTTTCTGCAGCCTTTGAGCAGCAACTTGGAGGGAGGAACCCCTATAGAGTTCCAAGGAGGCCGATCCCCTAAAGAGATCAACCCCAAGTTTAGAATCTACAAGGGTTCTAACAACCACCCCTATTCGGTGGTGGTACCACCTAGTACCAGATCCTATGGCAATAGTACCGGCCAGGAACGACGGTGGTACCAATAGTAGCTAGGAAACCGGGGATGAGACCTTTTTAGGCTCCAAATTTGAATCAACTTGAAGCCTATAAATACCCCTCTCATCCCTGATTAACACACACAAGCACATAAAATTTTAAAAGGGAAAAACACTATAGAAATCTCTTGTAAGAATCCTCCTTTAGCTTAAGTATCAGAATAGTTTAAGAGGAGTGAGTGCTTGTAAAGGTTGACTCCTAAACCTATGAAAAGGAGAAGAGGGGTGTAAGAAGGAGTTTGATCTTCGCCTATTAAAGGAAGATTGATAGTGGATGCCGGTGACCTCGACGAAAGAGGAATCGGCGAAGTGGATGTAGGACACGACGACCGAACCATTCTAAAATCTGGTTTGCATTTACTTCTTATTATTTATCTTTATTACAAATTGAATTCCTCCTTCACTACATTTCCGTACAATATCAAGTTAACATCTTTACGAAACCAGTTTTATCGCAATAAAGGTTTTAAACCGACGTTATTTTACCACTACACTAATTCACCCCCCCTCTTAGTGTCGACTCGTTCCTAACATTTGGAAGGGATCTTAAAACTTTATTAACAAGTTTAAAATTCGAGAAACCTTTACCAAGTCCTTTTAGACAATTGATAACATCCGTAAATCGGGTGTACATATCTCCAATAGTCTCACTTGGTTTCATTCGAAATAACTCATAAGAATGCACTAAAAGATTAATTTTTGACTCCTTCACTCTACTAGTGCCTTCATGAGTCACTTCGAGTGTGTGCTAAATGTGAAAAATCATTTCACAAATCGATACTCGATTAAACTCATTTTTATCTAATCACAAAACAAGGCATTCATAGCTTTTGCATTTAAAGCAAAAGTCTTCTTCTCTAAATCATTCCAATCATTCATTGGAAGAAAAGACTTTTGAAAGCCATTTTCTATAATATTCCATAATTCGAAATCCATTGAAATTAGGAAGATCCTCATTCTAGTCTTCCAATATATGTAATCCGTCCCATTGAACATGGGTGGACATGTAATTGAATGACCCTCTAGGTTGCCGGCAAATACCATCTCTCTTGGGTTTAAAACCAAATAAGAGTGAACCTTACTATGATACCAATTGTTAGGATCAAGAGCAGCACTAAAAGGGGGGGGGGGGGGTGAATTAGTGCAGCAGAAAACTTTCACGATTTCAAAAGACTTGTGTTTCAATTAAAATTGATTCGGGCAAAAATGGTTTTGATTCAATCCATTTTGGAGAAATTATGAACTTAAAAGCTTTCATAAAAGTGCAAGAAAGAATTAAGGAGATTTGCAGTAATGTAAATTGCTCAAATAAAAAGCAGACCAGGATTTAGAGTGGTACATCCACTTTCGGATTCGTCCTCCGACGAGGTCTCCGACGTCTACTAAAGGCCTTCCTTCAATAGGTGTGTTAGGATCAAGAGCACTAAGAGAGGGGGGGTGAATTAGTGCAGTGGAAATCTTTCGACGATAAAAACGTTCGAACGATAAAAACGATTTCGGTGTGAAAGCCGATTCTAAGATTACTTTAACTTAAGATCAAGCGAGATGGCGTTAAAGTCAATCTATGAAGGCAGTTTGCAGTTATAATGAAAACCAGAATATGAGCGCAAAACTGAAATATGACGTTCATACGAAGAAACTGATTTACGTCTAAATGCTGATTCGTAAATCACTTGATTAGGCGAGATGCAGCTTAAGCAAGGATATTAAGGTAGTTTGCAGTTAAGATAGAAATCAAAACGTAAATGCAAACTGAAATATGATGATCGTACGAAAAAACAGATTTACGTCTAAACGCTGATTCGAAAAGTGCAAAGCTTGAAACCCGATCGTATATGCGCAGAAAGCAGTAAGCTTTAGAGGAGGTTTGCAGTAAAGATAAAATGCTCAAAGTAAATGCAAATCGAGATTTAGAGTTGTTCGGTCAATCTTGACCTACTCCACTTTTGGCTTCCTCCACCGACGAGGTCACCGACGTCAACTAGAGGCCTTCCTTCAATAGGCGAAGGCTAACCACCCTTTTACAGTTTCACTCCTTTTGACGAGCTTCGGAGACAACCCTTACAGAATTTTCTCTCCTCTCTTTACAGCTCAGAACTTGGAAGAAAAGAGGGAGAAGGACTTTTGGCCTTTACAACAATTTTGAGCTCTAAAAATCACAAAACAAGATCAAGATTTCGGTTTGTATTCTGTGCTCTATCGGTGCTGAATGGGTAGGATATTTATAGGCCCAAACCCAGTTTAAATTTGGAGCTCAAAACTGTCAATTCCCGGAATTCCGGGATTAGGCGGTTGCACCTCCTGACTAGAGCGGTTGCACCGCCTGGTAGAGCTCGAAGACTGAGCCTCTGGGCGGTGCCACCTCCTGTCAAGGGCGGTTGCACCTCCTGTCAGAGCTCGAAGACCGAGCTCAGGCGGTGCAACCTCCTGACTGAGGCGGTTGCACCGCTCAGCCAGTGCTCGGAGACCGAGCCCAGGCGGTGCCACCTCCTGTCAAGGGAGGTTGCACCGCCCAGTCTCGCTCGGAGACTGAGCCCAGGCGGTGCCACCGCCTGGCTGGAGCAGTTGCACCTCCCAGTCTCTCTCGGAGACTGAGCCCAGGCGGTGCAACCTCCTGCCTTGGGCGGTTCATCCGCCTGACAGAAATCAGGGTCCAAATGGGTTGATCCATTCGGCCCAATTTGGGTTTTTCAGAGGCCCAATTGCCTCAAGATTAAGTTAATGGGATCACCTCCCATTTCCAACTTAATCATTGTGCTAACTATGATATTCCCTAAGACATTTACTGCAACTTGCTCCGGTGCGTCAATCGCTTCTTCCAGCGAGCTTCCGGCGAACTTCCGTCGATCATCCGATGAACCCTCAGTGATGCTCCTGCGAACTTCCGGCAAACTGCTGGTCTTGCGAAGATCCACTTGGCGAGTTCTGACGAGCTTCTTTGGCAAGCTCATGGGCTTCTCGGATTTGTTCCTGCAGAACCTCCGACGAATGTCCGAACTTCCGTCGAACTCTCGAACTCCCAACGTGATCATTGTCTTGACTCCGGCGTAACTCCTGCTGCATGTCTTACTTTTATCGTAGTTAATCCTGCACACTTATCTCAACATATGGATTAGATAACAAATGACAATTTACTTCATCATCAAAATCCGAGATTCAACAATCTCCCCCTTTTTGATGATGACAATCAATTGATAATAGAGTTAACCTTAACTCCCCCTGTCTATATGCCATACTTGAGATAAGTCTTTCTTGAATTCAAAACTTATTAATACTCCCATCATGATTCCCATCATGATGTATCTCTCTGAAGATGATGTCAAGGCTTGACATTCATTTTCAAATTTTACATTACAAGTTTGAATGATGGTAGAATTTATCATATTGTAAGATATCAACATGTAAATCTGTGAAGTAAGATTTTGATATCATTACATGATGCACACATTTCAAATGCTTTAGTAATTATTGCATTTCATCACATGGTAAGATATCAATACGTAAAATTACGATGCAAGTTTTTTGTTTGATATCTTGACCTGATACAAACAAGGCATAATGCAAATTATAGCAATCATAGCATCTCTTGGTGATGCGAGCATGGCATTAATACTCATATATTTCTCCCCCTTTGTCATCAACAAAAAGCATGGTAATTGTGATACCAGGAGAATAATATAAGCAAATTTTAAGCATCAGTGTGATAATTGTTCATGCCTTTACTCGGTTCATGTTATTTTCCAATAGTAAGTGATAGGAAATCAAGCATGATATGTAGATCACTTTGAATACTCCTTCCTTTTTATTTGTTATAATCTTTTTGCATGAAGGAGGAAGGCCATTTGTGATACCAGCTATTTGTGAGTTTACACTGAGTGAAGTTAAAACCGATGAGAGATTAAATCATGCTTCAGGTATCAAGATATGTATGTGAAGCAAATCTTTGCAAGTAAAAACACTATCATTCATATTTCAAGATAGAATTCATAAGCAGGAATCATTTCATCAAATCTATTTCAGAAAAATATTTTTCACATATAAGTGTATGAGAAAATCTGATTTTTAGGATACCAATTGTTAAGCGAATCCAAACATGAAATGAACACTTTCATGCATTCGAACAAGACTATGCTATAGATTTTCAAATCTAATCATGAAGACAAAACATGCTTATTGTTATGGAAATTTTTGTATTCAGCACATAATTTCCAATAAGTTATTTTGGCATGTAATGACAATCAAGTGATTTGATCATTCAATAAAGTCCGAAGGATAATTGTAACTAGTTTATGTACTCGGACACATCAACATTCCTAATTCTCTTCTTATGAAATCAAATTGTTCTTCACTTAGAGGTTTTATAAAAACATCAGCTAGTTGATGTTTAGTATCAATGAATTCTATGATTACATCATGATTAGTAAAATGATCTCGTATAAAGTGATGTCTAATATCAATATGTTTTGTTCTTGAGTGTTGTATAGGATTTTTCGTTAAGCATATTGCACTCATGTTATCACATTTAATAGGAATATTTTTAAGATGAATTTTATAATCTTCTAAGGTGTTTTTCATCCATACAACTTGTGCACAACATGCACTTGCTGCAATATATTCAGCTTCGGTTGTTGAAAGTGCAACCGAGTTTTGTTTCTTAGATGACCAGGAAACAAGGGCATGTCCTAAAAATTGACATGTTCCTGATGTGCTTTTTCTATCTAGTCTACAGCCAGCAAAGTCCGCATCAGCATAAGCAATTAACTCAAGATTCTCTGATTTTGGGTACCATAATCCTAGATTTGTGGTACCATTAAGATATCTAAGTATTCTTTTAACTGCTTTGAGATGAGATATCTTAGGGTTTGATTGAAATCTAGTAGAAAGCCCTACACTGAACATGATATCTGGTCTAGTTGCAGTGAGGTAAAGTAAACTTCCTATCATACCCCTATAAGTTTTTTGATCGAAGCTTTCTCCACTTTCATCAATTTCTAACTTAGTGGAGGTGCTCATAGGAGTGTTAATAGCTTTTGAGTTATTCATATTAAACTTTTTCAGCAAATTCATAGCATATTTAGTTTGACTAATAAAGATGCCATTGCTTAGTTGTTTGATTTGTAAGCCTAAGAAGAATGTTAATTCTCCCATTAAACTCATTTCGAATTCAAGACTCATAGTTTTAGCAAAAGATTCATAAAGAGATTCATTCGTAGAACCAAAGATAATATCATCAACATAAATCTGAACAATGAGAAAATTATTTTCAAAATTCTTGATGAACAATGTAGTTTCAACCTTGCCTTTTGTGAAATTATTTTCAATAAGAAAAGAACTAAGTCTCTCATACCAAGCCCTCGGATCTTATTTTAAACCATAGAGAGCTTTAGTTAATCTAAACACATGATTAGGGAGGCTATTATTTTCAAATCCAGGAGGTTGTTTAACATAGACTTCTTCGGAAATAAAGCCATTAAGAAAAGCGCTTTTAACATCCATTTGAAACAACTTAAAATTATTACTACTAGCGTAGGCAAGGAGCATCCTTATGGCTTCTAATCGAGCCACATGAGCGAAGGTTTCTTCGTAATCGATACCTTCTTCTTGGTTGAAACCTTTGGCTACTAATCTAGCCTTATTTCTAACCACGATACCATATTCATCTTGCTTGTTTCTAAAACCCCATTACTAATAACTAAATGATCATTTGGTCTAGGAACAAGCTTTCACACCTTATTTCTCTCAAATTGATTTAATTCATCTTGCATTGCGATAATCCATGAATCATCTTTCATGGCTTCGTCAACACATTTGGGTTCAATTTGGGAGAGAAAAGCGGCGTTGGAACAAAAATTTTTAAGAGAAGAATGTGTTTGAACCCCCTTTGATGTGTCTCCTAGGATTAGCTCATTAGGATGAGCATCTACATACTTCCAATCCTTGGGTAAGGATGTTTCGGAAGTGGATGCATCCAAGTTGCTAGTTGGAGACGGGGTTTCATTTAAATTCAAGGAATCAAAATTAACATCATCATCAAAATCGTTTTTCCTGATTTCGGAAATCTCATTGAAGACAACATGAATGGATTCTTCAATAATTAAAGTTCTTTTATTGAAGATACGAAAAGTTTTAGAAACCGAAGAATTACCAAGAAAGATTCCTTCATCGGATTTAGCATCAAATTTTCTTAAGTTATCTTTTTCATTCAAGATAAAACACTTACACCCAAAGACTTTAAAATATGAAACATTGGGTTTTTTGTTATTCAATAACTCATAGGGAGTTTTGGTGAGTAAGGGTCTTACTAGAACTCTATTCAAAATATAGCATGTAGTATTTACGGCTTCGGCCCAAAAATATTTGGGTAGGCTATGTTCATTCAACATGGTTCTTGCCATTTCTTGTAAATTTTGATTTTTTCTTTCTACTACTCCATTTTGTTGAGGATTTCTAGGAGTAGACAAATTATGGTTGTATCCATTGAGTTCACAAAATTCTTGGAAATCATGGTTTTGAAATTCACCACCGTGATCACTTCTAATTGACGAAATCATAGAGCCCTTCTCATTCTGAACAAGTTTACAAAACTTGGTAAAATATCTAAAGCATTCATTTTTTTGTTTTAAGAAGTAGGTCCATGTGTATCTGCTATAGTCATCCACAATGACGAAGGCGTATTTACTACCTCCTAGGCTTGATGTAGAGATTGGTCCGAACAAGTCCATATGGATCAATTGTAAGGTCCTAGAGGTGCTTATTTGATTCTTAGATTTGAAACTGCCCTTAATTTGTTTACCTAATTGGCAAGCATCACATACATTATCTTTGATGAACTTGATATGAGGAATACCTCTTACAAGTTCTTTAGATGATATTTGAGTGATTAGTTTCATGCTAGCATGACCTAATCTTCTATGCCATAGCCAAGCATCCTCATTCTAAACCGAAAAACACATTTCATTATATAAATCATTGATGTCAATAGTGTATACGTTATTTTGTTTTAATGCAATCATGGACGTGTTTTTGTGTAGTTTTTCAATGATGCAAGCATTATACTCGAATCTAACAATATATCCTTTATCACATAATTGACTAATGCTCAAGAGGTTATGTTTTAAACCATCAACTAACAAAACATCTTCGATAAAGAAGTTAGATTTGTTACCTATGGTTCCTTTGCCAATGATTTTACTCTTGTTGTCTCCGAAGGTGACATAGCCTTCGTCTATGCTAGTGAGCTTAGAGAATTGAGATGGATCTCCGGTCATATGCCTTGAGCATCCACTATCAAGGTACCATCTCTTGCTCCTAGCTTGCGATGGTATAGATTTCTCCTCTCCGATGGCCATTAAGGCGTAATGAGCAACTTGCTCGGTGTTGGACTCCTCTTCTTCGGACGCGCTCGAGTCATCCCATGTTGCTTTGAGTGCCTTCTTCTTTGATGTTCTCTTCTTGACTTGGGGACAATCACTTTTGTAGTGTCCTGGCTTTTTGCACTCATAGCAAATAACTAGGTCCTTCTTGGGTTCAAATTTATTTTTTATTTCATTCTTAAACTTGTTTCTTTTAATGAATTTTTTAAATTTTCTTGTTAGAAGTGCCAAGTCATCATCACAGTCCTCATCACTTGAGTTTTCTCTCAAGTGGTCTTCTGAAATTTTAAGTGCCATATCCTTCCTGTTCTTTGGAAGGATGTCTTCTTGCTCTTCATGAGCTTTGCAAGTCATCTCGTAGGTCATTAATGACCCGATTAGTTCTTCAAGAGGGAAGTTGTTTAGATCTTTCGTCTCTTGAATAGCAGTGACTTTAGGATCCCAACTCTTAGGAAGAGATCTTAGAATCTTATTTATGAGCTCAAAATCCGAAAAACTTTTTCCGAGTCCTTTTAGACCGTTGACGACATCCGTGAAATGGGTAAATATGTCGCCAATAGTCTCACTCGGTTTCATCCGAAAAAGTTTGAAAGAGTGTAACAAAAGGTTGATTTTTGACTCTTTCACTCTACTTGTGCCTTCGTGAGTCACTTCGAGTGTGTGCCAAATATCAAATGCGGTTTCACAAACCAAAACATGGTTGAACTCGTTTTTATCAAGTGCACAAAATAAGGCATTCATAGCCTTTGCATTAAGAGCGAAAGCCTTCTTCTCCAATTCATTCCAATCGATCATTGGAAGAGAAGACTTCGAAAATCCATTTTCGACAAGATTCCAAAGTTCAAAATCCATAGAAATAAGAAAGATCCTCATTCGGGTCTTCCAATAGGTGTAGTCCGTCCCATTAAACATGGGTGGATGTGTAATAGAGTGGCCCTCTTGGTTTCCGGCGTATGCCATCTCTCTTAGGTTTTAATCCGTTTGAGAGTTAACCCCGCTCTGATACCAATTGTTAGGATCAAGAGCACTAAGAGGGGGGGGGGGAGGGGGGGGATTAGTGCAGTGGAAATCTTTCGACGATAAAAACGTTCGAACGATAAAAACGAGGGGGGGGGGAGGGGGGGGATTAGTGCAGTGGAAATCTTTCGATGATAAAAACGTTCGAACGATAAAAACGATTTCGGTGTGAAAGTCGATTCTAAGATTACTTTAACTTAAGATCAAGCGAGATGGCATTAAAGTCAATCTATGAAGGCAGTTTGCAGTTATGATGAAAACCAGAATATGAGCGTAAAACTGAAATATGACGTTCGTACGAAGAAACTGATTTACGTCTAAATGCTGATTCGTAAATCACTTGATTAGGTGAGATGTAGCTTAAGCAAGGATATTAAGGTAGTTTGCAGTTAAGATAGAAATCAAAACGTAAATGCAAACTGAAATATGATGATCGTACGAAAAAACAGATTTACGTCTAAACGCTGATTCGGAAAGTGCAAAGCTTGAAACCCGATCGTATATGCACAGAAAGCAGTAAGCTTTAGAGGAGGTTTGCAGTAAAGATAAAATGTTCAAAGTAAATGCAAACCGAGATTTAGAGTGGTTCGGTCAATCTTGACCTACTCCACTTTTGGCTTCCTCCACCGACGAGGTCACCGACGTCAACTAGAGGCCTTCCTTCAATAGGCGAAGGCCAACCACCCTTTTACAGTTTCACTCCTTTTGACGGGCTTAGGAGACAACCCTTACAGAATTTTCTCTCCTCTCTTTACAGCTCAGAACTTGGAAGAAAAGAGGGAGAAGGACTTTTAGCCTTTACAACAATTTTGAGCTCTAAAAATCACAGAACAAGATCAAGATTTCAGTGTGTATTCTGTGCTCTATCAGTGTTGAATGGGTGGGGTATTTATAGGCCCCAACCCAGTTCAAATTTGGAGCTCAAAACTATCAATTCCCGGAATTCCGGGATCAGGCGGTTGCACCTCCTGACTGGAGCGGTTGCACCGCCTGGCAGAGCTCGAAGACTGAGCCTCTGGGCGGTGCCACCTCCTGTCAGGGGCGGTTGCACCTCCTGCCAGAGCTCGAAGACCGAGCTCAGGCGGTGCAACCTCCTGACTGAGGCAGTTGCACCGCTCAGCCAGTGCTCGGAGATCGAGCCCAGGCGGTGCCACCTCCTGTCAGGGGAGGTTGCACCGCCCAGTCTTGCTCGGAGACTGAGCCCAGGCGGTGCCACTGCTTGGCTGGAGCGGTTGCACCTCCCAGTCTCGCTTGGAGACTGAGCCTAGGCAGTGCAACCTCCTGCCTTGGGCGGTTCAACCGCTTGGCATAAATCAGGGTCTGAATGGGTTGATCCATTCGACCCCAATTTGGGTTTTTCAGGGGCCCAATTGCCCCAAGAATAAGTTAATGGGATCACCTACCATTTCCAACTTAATCATTGTGCTAACTACGATATTCCCTAAGACATTTACTACAACTTGCTCCGGTGTATCAATCGCTTCTTCCGGCGAGCTTCCGGCGTACTTCCGTCGATCATCCGATGAACCCTCGGTGATGCTCCTGCGGACTTCCGGCAAACTCCTGGACTTGCGACGATCCACTTGGCGAGTTCCGATGAGCTTCTTTGGCAAGCTCATGGACTTCTCGGATTTGTTCCTGTAGAACCTCCGACGACTGTCCGAACTTCCGTCGAACTCTCGAACTCCTAACGTGATCATTGTCTTGACTTCGGCGCAACTCCTGCTGCATGTCTTACTTTTATCGTAGTTAATCCTGTATACTTATCTCCACATATGGATTAGATAACAAATGACAATTGACTTCATCATCAAAATCCGAGATTCAACAAGGTGAAGACCAACCACATCTTTTACAATGCTTTCTCCTTTTCACAAGTTTAGGAGAGAACCCTTACAAGTCTTACACCTCTCTTGAATGATCTCAAAACTTAGAAAGGGAGGAGGAGGACTCTAGCACTTGTTTACAACACTTTTTACACTCCAATAACTTAAGATTATCTCAATGCTTTTGTGTCCTTTTATGCAGAAAAGGGTGAGATTTTTATAAGCCATAATGGCTTTAAAATTATAGCTAAAAAGTGTCACATCTCTGGAATTTGGGGTCCTCGCGGTACCACCGTCGTTACTGGGCGGTACTACCGTCGTTGATTTGACTCTGGGTGGTACCACTGTCGAACAGGGGTGGTACCACCACTGCCCAGATATCCTGGGGCATTGTCTTCTAGGTGGTGCCACCGCCGGCCAAGAATTTAGGGGCTGAATTAGGTGCTCAATTTGGCCCAATTCAGTCCTGTTAAGGGCCCAATTGACCCATACTTAAGTTAGTAGGATTACCTCCCAATTCTAACTGAATTTACACTCTAACTATGATAATTAAGATAATTTACAGTGCATCTTGTTCTAGTGCGTCAATTGCTCTTCTAACGAGCTTTCGGCGTACTTCTGATGAACATCCGACGAACTCTCAGCAATGTTCCGGCGGACTCCCGGTAAGCTCCTGGACTTTACGATGATCTTTTTGGCAAGTTCTGATAAGCTTCTATGGCAAGCTTCTGGACTTCTCGGTTGGTTCCCGTAGAACTTTCGACGGACGTCCGGACTTCCGTCGAACTCTCGAACTCTCAATGAGATCTCGATCTTGACTCCGGTACAACATCTACTTTATGTCTTACTGCCATCGTAGTTAATCTTGCACACTTTTCTCAACATATATATTAGATCAAACAACTTATAATTGACTTCATCATCAAAATCCGAGATTCAACAAGTATTAGAGCCAAGTTATTTGTGCGAAAGATTGGCTTTTACACTATGTGTGTTGTGTTGAATCACGTAGAATTGTTTTTGCATGATTGCCATAATTTTTGTCATAATTTTGAAATATGGACTGCACCTCTTCTCCCTGTTAAAAGGTGCTTTAGAATAATGTTTTGTCGCCAAAGTTGTTATCACAGAATAGAGAGAAAACGGCAACAGCTGTTGCAGCCTTACGATTTGGCTGAAGGCTACATGTAGCCTTGGCCGAGGGCACACCTTGCTACTCTCGACTTTGCCAAAAGCAACAAGGCCAAGAGCAGCAAGGGTGCTCTCGACCTTGGGGAAGGTAGCCCCTACATCTAAGTTTCCTAGCTACAAGGGGCACCCCTAGCGGCCAAGGTTTCTTAGCCGTAGGGACAACCTTGGTGGCCAAGACTCCTGATTGCATGGGGCAACTTGGCGACTAGGGTTTCCTAGCCGCCCATGCACACCCTGCAGCCAGGGTTTCCTAGCTACAAAGGAGACCTTGGGAGCTAAGGATTCTTGGCCGCACAAGGCAGTCAATCAGAGATTCCTGACCATAGGGGTAACCCTAGCGACCAGGGTTTCTTGGCTGCATGGGGCACCTTAGGGTAGGGTACCCCAAAGGCTATAGAATAATTATTTAAATAATTTAAATAATTATTATTATTATCTAGTAGTCCTACATGGTGATCTTTACATGTGATGTGTGATATAGACGGATAATTATAGACTGTGTGATGTGTGTATACATATGATGTGATTATTATTATTATTGAGGCTTATAAGCTTCCAAATTTTCTCATTTATTGTCAGGCCTGTGTACTTATGATTATGTTATAATTACATAAAGAGGCATGACAGGAGCATGGAGGTGACAACGAGATCTAAGAGGCCGAGATGGATGATCGTGACATATGGAGATGCACAAAGATTCCGACGGAATCGATGAAGATGAGATAAACGATCACAAGGCATGAAGATACATCGATACACACATAGATCATGATGTGAGTGATTGGGCCTACTGGCTCAAGCTTGATCACATTAGGTTGTGGTCTATAATCATCTGGTGTGATTGCTCATATGATGTGTGATTGGTTATATACCTATAAGATATGTATATATATTTACATGCGATATAGATATATGTTAAATATGTATGTGTGTGACACATCATATTAGGAGACCAAATTAAAATCCTCTTTCTCGATAATATTAAGTTGGTAAATATGAGACAATTAGACAATTAGATTTGCTAGCTTGCACAATTCAAGAAGAAGCAAAACCTTATAAACTTGCAAAACTTCCTAGCTCACAAGGAAAGGCAAAATTTGCTAGCTTGTTCATCTCAAAATAGAAGCAAGAAGTGCTATGTTGCATATCTTAAGAAAAGCAAAACTTGCACATCTCAAGAGAGACAATACTCATGATGCATATTCTAACTTACACATCTCATAAAACTTACTAGCTTGAATGTTCTAAATTGATGTAAAACTTGCTATTTACTGTAAATCTTGCATTCTTTTTCAAAAACTTGCTACTTGGAACATCGCAAAGAAAAGTAAACATTCTAAACTTGCACATCTCTAAAACTTGCTAGCTTGCATATTCTAAAATGATGCAAAACTTACTATCTTACTACCTTACATAATAAAAAATTTACTAGTTTCAATTTTCTCCTTTTTGTTGATCATAAAGGGTGAGAAGGTATAATGATGATTTGAATCGTGCATGATATGATGCACTTTGATATTTTGAAATTATGATTATGTATGCAATACTCATGATTTTATTATGATGTATATAATGTATTGCATATGATGTGAATCATGATTAAAATTACTTTGACTTGAATTCAATTTGAATTCAAGGATCATTTCAAGATAACATATTGATAGGGGGGGTTTAGTTTAAACTCCGTCATCAATTAATTGTGATCATAAAAAAGAAGGAGATTGTTGAATCTCATATTTTGATGATGAAATCAATTGATGAGTTTACAATCTAATTTGTATTTTGAGTGATGTAAGACTAACTTCAATCAAAAAGGATAAATTGATTAAAGCAAGAGGAATCAAATGTTGGGCCGAAGTGGAACATATTAGAAGATTGGCCGTCGGGCCAAAGGATCGGTCAACATATCGGCAGAAAGCTTTGTGCCATGAGTTCCAGTATTGGGCCGAAGGATCGGACATTGTGCCAAGGAGATCAAAAGTTTTGGGAGTCAACATGCCGATTGGGCCATACGCCGAAGGAGATGACGATATGCCGAAGGATTGGACGAAGCACTGGATGAACCAATGATATGCTGGACAACATAGGATTCATTCTTGTAATCATATGTCTAGATCGAGTTAGTTTAGGATTAATTGAGTCTGTTTTGGGAGAAAACAATGTTAACTCAATTAGAGGCCAATTGGGCCTGAATCAGGGCTGAATTGAGCCTGTTGCTTAGCCAATTCAGTGACTTGTAATAGGGTCTGGCAGTGGTACTACCAGACTGGGTGGTGGTACCACTGGCAGTTAATGCTGCTAGGCGGTAGTACCGCCCTACTAGGTGGTGGCACCACTAGAGCCCAGTCTTCGAGGCTTTGTCAAGCAATCGTACCACTTGGTGTTAATGGTGTAGGCGATAGTACTGCCCAACAAAGGTGGTGGTACCGCTAGAACCTAGGAAACCTAGGATAAGACATTTTTTAGTTTTATTTTTAAAGTCATTTGGGGTCAATAAATACCCCAAATATTTCTGCTTAGCTAAGCACGAATTTGAGTTAAAAGGGGGGAAAGAATACTTAAGAAAAATTGGAAACTCTCTTAGGATTTATAGTCTCTTCCTCCTAGAGTTAGAAGTTTTCTGAGGAAGGAGTGAGGTCTAAAAGAGAGGTGTAAATGTTCTCTCCTGAGCCTATAAAAAGAAGAAAGAGTTGTAAGGGTAGTTGATATTCTCCCATTGAAAAAAGATTAGTAGTGGAAGCCGATGGCCTCAAGTGAAGAGGAATCAAGAGTGGATGTCAGTCACGACGATTGAACCACTATAAATTTGATTTGCATTTACTTTAAACTTTTCATTTTCATTGCAAACTGATTTCTTACTTTCATTATGATTACGAACGTGTTTTTAAGTTAACATCTTTCCAATATCGATTTTCATTGAACAAAAATTTTTAAACTAGCGAATTTTTACATAAGCACTAATTCACACCTCGCCCCTCCCCCCAAGTGTCATCACAATCCTAACAATTCTTGTTTCTCTTTTGAGATGTGCATGCTAGCAATTCTTTGCTTATCTTGAGATAAGAAAGTTTACAAGTTTTTGTTTCTTATTGAATTGTGCAAGCTAGCAAATTTTGCTTCTCTTTTAAGATATGCAAGCTAGCAATTCTTTGCTTACGTAAGCTAGCAAGTTTTTTTTTCTTGTTCTTGGAATATACAAGCTAGCAATTCTTTCTCCCCCTTTGTCATTATCATAAAGAAGGGAATAATACGATGGTATAATTCTTTTCCCTTTACATCAATTTTTAAATCATAACAAATATTAATAACATAAATAAATTTACATCAAGAGTGATTAATTTGATGATGGGGTATAGATATCATAAATACAAAGAAGTTATATAAAATAAACAAATCTCAAGTTGTGAATATCAAAATACCATGACTCTTTTTTATAAGTCTCCACTTTAGTAAAAAGGAAGAATCATACGAGAACAAATAATAGGAGATCTTGATTCATAAAAAAATTTAAGTTATAATTCCAAGAAATCAAAAGAAAAATCATGATTTATTTGGATAAATACTCTTTAATAAATAGCAAAAAGAACCATAGGTGAATAAAAGATCTTGATTCATATAGAATAAATCTCAAGGTATAAATATCAAGAAATCGAAAGAAAAATCATGATTCATTTGGATAATTCTCTTTAATAAAATGAAAGAATCATACCAAAATAAATAGTAAAATCTTAAGTTATAATTCTGAGAAATCAAAATAAAAATCATGATTCATTTGGATAATTCTCCTCTTTAGTAAATAGTAAGAAAATACATACGAGATTAAATAATAAAATATCTTGATTTATGCATAAAAAATCTCAAGTCAACAAGATCATGATTTGGATTCAAATTCAATTTGTCACATTATCAAAATCACTTTCTTAGTTCAAGATATTCATAAAATAACATATATATATATATATATATATATATATATATATATATATATATATATATATATATATATATATATATATTCATCACTAAGGATCTCTATGATGAAAACTCGATAAGCTTTAAAGATAGAAAAATATATTCCCTTTTTAGTTTCAATTTATGTTATTGATTTCATACAAGCATGCCCTTGTCTTTTATGTCAAATCCATGCATCATCGTTTAAAACCAAAAAATAAGTTTCGTCATGACAAAGATCAATAGTATAATACATTAAAAAAATAAAACATCTTAAATGAAAAGATCTGTTACCAATAATTCTAATTCTAATTATTTTTCCTTTATTATTGTTGTTTCAGCTAGTGAGCTTCATGAAGTGTTTTGGATCTTCGGTCATATGTCTTGAGCATCCACTATCAAGATTTTATTTTTTGCTCATAGTTTTTTATTGTAGACATTTCTACAAGAAAGATAAGTTTGTTCTAGGTACCCATTTAACTTTGGGTCCCTCATAATTAGATATATCTTAATTTTTTAACATTAAGTCATTTATGGTTCCTTTAGGAATCCAAACTAATTTATGTGAGTCATACTTTTTAAATGAGCATTTATGACCATATCTACCATAAAAATTACATTTAATTTTAGGATTAACATATAATATTGGTCCTTTAACAAAAATATTTGGCTTTTATTGAGTGTTACTCACAAAGTGGACTCCTTCGTTTCTACGTGCATGACCTTTAGTTGTAAAAATCATGTTTAATGATTTGCTATTAATTTTAAATTTTTTTAATATTTATTATAGTAATACATTTTCCTTCTTAAGTGAATTTAACTCTTCACATTTAATGCATGGAGTTAACAAGCATTTATCATACTCATTTTAAAAAATTTTAAATTCATTAGAGATACTTTTTTAGCAATTTGTATTTCTTACCAACTATTTTAAAATCATCATTATAAATTATGAAAACATTAAGTAATTCATCATAAGATAAATGAGTTTCGGGTGAGTTATTTACCTCATCATCGAGAGTCATCAAAGCATAGTTTGTCATCTCATTTTTATTGGTTTGCTCCTCGTCTTCGGATGCATTAAATTCAAACCAAGTCACCATGAGTGCTTTCTTCTTCTTTAGCAGCTTCTTCTTCTTCAGTTGAGGGCATTCACTTTTGAAGTGCCCTGACCTTTTGTATTCATAGCAAGTTATTATGTTCTTTTTAAGTTTAATTTTATTTTTAGATTCTTCTTTTATGATTTTTTTAAATTTACTTATCAAAAATTCTATGTCATCATCATCACTTGAGCTTTCGCTCGAGTGGTCTTCTTTTGCTCTAAGTGTCACATCCTTCATGTTCTTTGGAAGATTATGTTAAATCTCAGATTTTGATGATGAAACAAATTGATAGTGTTTATGATTTGATCTGTGTTTTAAGTGACGTAAGAAGCTTCAATTAGGGAGAGACAATTAAAGTAGGAAGAATAATGTTGGGCCAGAGAAACACATGTTAGAAGATTGGACGTCGAGCTGAAGGATCGGTCGACATATCGACAGAAGGCTTCGGGCCATGGGTTCGGGCATCGGGCCAAGAAGAGCAAAAATTACACCAAAGAAATCGGAGTTGCGGAGGTTAATTGGTCGATTGGGCAAAAGGCCACAAGAGAGGACGATACACAGAAGAATCGAACGAAGCGTCAATGAACCAATGACATGCCGGACAATATGATTCAAGCTTTGTAATAATTGTCTAAGATCAAAGTAGGTTTTAATTGTGAAGGATTAACTATGATAGCGATCAAGGCATAAAACAAAATGAAGTCCCAGAGTCAAGAATAAGATTTCGTTGGGAGTTCGAGAGTTTGTCGGAAGTCTGGACGTTTGTCGGAAGTTCTGTTGGAATTGACCAAGAAGTCCAGGAGCTTGCCAAAGAAGCTCATCAAAATTTGCCAACAAGATCGTCGTGAAGTCCAGGAGCTTTCCGGGAGACCGCTAGAACATTGCCAAGAAATCGTCGGAAGTTCGTCGGAAGATCATCAGAAGCTCGCCGGAAGCAACATAGACTAACCGGACCGAATTAGCTTATTATATACCTTAAATTTCATAGTTAACACATAATTAGGAAGGAATTGGGTCAACCCAATTAGGGTCAGTTGGGCCCAAATTTGGGTTATGTTGGGCCAAGTGAAAAGGCCCAAACAGTGACCCAATAGGTGGAACCGATGTGGCACAGTCTCTGAGACTATATCAGGCGGTGGTACCGCCCAGACTCAGTCTCCAAGACTATCAAGCGATGGTACCACCAGTCTAGGCAATGGTACCACCCAATGTCAAGCTACAGGCAGTGGTACCATCAAGTGCAAGCGGTGGTACCACCTAGTGCAGGCGGTGGTACCGCCCGTACCTTGAAATTTCGGGGATTTAAATTTTGGCTCTATATTTTGAAGCCATTTGGGGTCTATAAATACCCTAGCTATTCTTACATAGAGCAGTAAGAAAAGTGAATAAAAACTCTATGTTTCTAGAGTTGAAAACTCTTGTAAAGTATAGAGTCCCTCCTCCTAAAGGGAGAGTGTGAGGGAAGCTTTGTAAAAAGGGGGTGTAAAGGTTCTCTCCTGAGCTTGTAAAAGGAGAATAGAGTTGTAAGAAGGAGATTAATCTTTACCTATTAAAGGAAGATCGTTAGTGGATGCTGGTGGCCTCGACGGAAGAGGAATCGGTGGAGTGGATGTAGGTCACGATGACTGAACCACTATAACTCTGTTTGCATTTACTTCTTGTAATTTACTTTTATTGCAAACTGCCATTCTTTACTTCCTTTACATCTATTACACTCCTCTGTATGCTCTAAAGTTAACATCTTCCGAAACGGGTTTAATCGCAATGAGATTTTGAGCCGACGTAATTTCTACCCCTATACTAATTTACCCCCCTCCTCTTAGTGTCGACTCGTTCCTAACAGTTGGTATCAAAGCCACATCTTTTCTCATTTGGTTTAACACCTAAAAGAAATGACTCTTTTCGGCTTTCAAGATGGTCACTCTCTCTTTCGTCCTCCCATATTCAATGGGACGAACTACACATATTAGAAAACTCGAATGAGAGTTTTCTTGCTTTCCTTGGATTTGAATTTATGGAATATTATCGAAAGAAATTTTTAAATGTCTTTTACTCCAATAAAAGAATGGAATGATTTCGAGAAGAAAACTTTTTCCTTAAATGCTAGAGCTATGAACGCTCTATTTTACGCTTTGGATAAAACTGAGTTTAATCGGGTTTCTACTTGCGAAACAACTTTCAATATATGGCACTCTCGAAATCACATACGAAGGTACTAGTAGAGTAAAAGATTTTAAGATAAATCTTTTAATGCATGATTTTAAACTTTTTCGAATGAAGCCAAGCAAAACTGTTGTTGACATGTACACCCGTTTTATGGATGTTGTCAGTGGTTTAAAAGCTCTTGGCAAATGCTTTTCTAATTTTGAACTCGTTAACAAGATCTTAAGATCTCTTTCTAAAAATTAAGAATCAAAAGTAATGGCAATACAAGAAACAAAGAATTTAAATAAATTTTCACTTGAAGAACTTATCGGGTCCTTGATGACCTATGAAATGACTTATGATGCACTTGACGAACATGAGAACTACCTTCCCAAGAATAAGAAGGATTTAGCACTTCAAACAATAGAATACTACTTAAGTGATGACTCAAGTGATGATGATGATGACCTTAAACTTCTCACAATAAAGCTTAAAATATTCTTAAAATAAGAATCAAAGAATAAAAATAAACTTAAAAAAGAATGTAATTACTTGCTATAAACGCAAGAAGAAGAAAGCACTTTGGGACGAATCAAGTTCATCTAAAGATTAAGAACAAACCAACAAAGGCGAGGTGGCAAACTACGCCTTAACGACTTTCGATGATAAGGTAACCAAAACCCCTTTGCTTTATTTCGAAATTACATAATTCATTTCATAAGTTATTTTAAATTAGTTTAGAAAAATTATATATAATTTTTTTAAAAAATTACATGATGTAATAAAAATAAATTTTTTTTGGGATTATGCTAGTAATTTTGAAAATGATAAATGACAATTACATGTTTTATGAAAATATAACAAAATGTTAGATTTAAATCTAATAATTAATCCTATATATGTTTTAAAAAAAATAATGTGTTTCTAAATTAATGATTTCGACTTTGATTGAAAATGCTCAATGAAATCATGCTTGATCTTTTAATGATATAATGACGTAAGATGTAATTAAAATATTAAAGTTTTGATACGTGCTGATTTTATACTATACATGAGATTTTGAAGTTATGCATGATGATTTATGTGATTAATGGCTTATTGATCTTTGTCGTAATGAAAGTTACTCTTTTGGTTTTAAGTGATGGTTCATGTTTTTATTTGGCATAAAAAAGATAAAGGAATGCTTATATGAAACAAACAACTTCAAATGAAACATCTCTATCTTATTGATTTTTGGATAAAAGATTAATGAATCCATGTATATTATGCATTTGTGAATCTCTTGGACTATGAAAATGAATTTGAATGAGTTTTATCAAAATCATAATTTCTCAAGACTTATAATATGAAATCTTTTATGAGTCAAGATCTCTTATTTGATCTAAGAGGAAAATAATCCAATTCATGATCTTGATTTCTTGATATTTGATACTTGAGATTTTTCTTTGAATCAAGATCTTGTATTGGATCTCCTATGCTTCTTCTTGTCATTCACTAAAAACGATAATTTTGTAGTTGAATCATGAATTTTTTGGAATTATAACTATTTTTTTAATTGAGACATTATGTATGAATCAAGTTCTCATGTGAATCTATTTACGTTGCCTTCATTGAACTTTCCGAAAAGTGATTTTGACAATTTTAATGATTTGAATTTGAATGAGTTTTATCCAAATCATGATCTTGGTTTCTTGGAATTACTTGAGATTTTTTGAATCAAGATCTCTTCTTTGTACTCCTACGATTTTTTCTTGGTATTTTATTTAAAGAAGAGATTTACTATATAAATTATATCTTTTGGTATTCAAATGGTCTTATCTTTCATGACATGATTTTTTTATATTTATGACTTGTATGCCTTGTAATGATTAAAATATTTTACACCATTATGTTCTTCCCTTCTTTTTTCTTGTTTACAATAACAAAAGGAGGAGAAATTATGATCATGCATGGTAGAATGTAATTTGACAAATTGATACCATCATGATGTGAAATATCTATGACACAAAATGATGCATGCAGTACTTATGATTTCACTATGATGATGTATATGATGTATTGCATATGATGTGAATCAGATTAAAATTACGTTGACTTAAATTCAAGATTTATCTCAATTATGGCATATTACAATAAGAATGACACTTTATCTTTCTCATAATTTAAAAATTGATGAATTGCATCATTGTATTATTATTCCCCTCTTTTTGCCAATGACAAAGGGGGAGAAAGAATTGCTGGTGTGCATATCTCAAAAGAGAAAGATTTGCTAGCTTGCACAATTCAAGAAGATGCAAAAACATGCCAGCTTGCTCATCTCAAAAGAGGAACAAAGATTGCTAACTTACTTATTTCAAGAAGCAAAAGTTGCTTTCTTGAATATCTCAAATATTGTTAGCTTACATTTTCTAAAATAATGTAAAAAAAAAATTATGCTAACTTGCATGATGAAAAACTTGTTAGAATTGCTAGTTTGAACATTACAAAAGATGCAAAAATAGAAAAAAGAACGATGTTATCTTATGAATTTTGCTAAGTTACATATTTCAAGAAAATGCAAAAATGATGCTATCTTGTACATTTCAAAAACTTGCTAGTTTAAACATAGTAAGGAAAAACAAATATGCTAACTTGCACATCTTTAAATTTGCTGGCTTATATGTTGTAAAACTTGCACATCTCTAAAAACTGATAGTTGCACTTCTCCTTTTTGTTGATGACAAAGGGGGAGAAATTATGATGATAATCATGCATGCAATGATGTATTTAGATATTTTGATTATGCATGATTTTATTATACATGCAATGATGTGATAAATTAGTTATTTCAATATGCATGTTATATGAAATATTGAAATACTATTATTTCAAAGTTTCTATCAATATGGCATATTGATAGGGGGAGTTTGTTTAAACTCCGGGAGTTAAGGTTAACTCCATCAATCAATTGGTTGTCATCATAAAAAAGGAAGAGATTGTTGAATCTTGGATTTTGATGATGAAACCAATTGATAGTGTTTATGATTTGATTTACGTTTTGAGTGACGTAGGAAGCTTCGATTAGGGAAAGACAATTAAAGTAGGAAGAATCATGTTGAGCCGAAGAAACACATGTTAGAAGATTGGACGTCGAGCCGAAGGATCAGTTGACATATCGATAGAAGGCTTCGGGCCATGGGTTCGGGCATCAGGCCAAGAAGAGAGAAAATTACACTAAGGAAATCAGAGTTGCAGAGGTAAACTAACCGATTGGACAATAGGCCGCAAGAAAGGACGATGCGCCGAAGAATCGAATGAAGCGTCGATGAACCAATGACATGCCGGACAACATGATTCAAGTTTTGCAATAATTGTCTAAGATCGAAGTAGGTTTTAATTATGCAGGATTAATTACGATAGCGATCAAGGCATAAAGTAAAATAAGGTCCCGGAGTCCAGAACGATATTTCATTGGGAGTTCGAGAGTTTGTTGGAAGTCCGGACGTTCATCGAAAGTTCTACTGGAATTGACCAAGAAGTCCAGAAGCTTGCCAAAGAAGCTCATCAAAACTCGTCAAGAAGATCATCGTGAAGTCTAGGAGCTTGCCGAGAGTCCGTTGGAACATTATTGAGAGATCGTCGGAAGCTCACTGGAAGTAACCTACACTAACTAGACCGTATTAGCTTATTATATAACTTAAATTTCATAGTTAGCATATAATTAGGAAGGAATTGGGCCAACTCAATTAGAGATCAGTTGGGCCCAAGTTTGGGTTATGTTGGGCGAAGTGAAAAGGCCTAAATAGTGACCCAATAGGTGGAACCAACATGGCACAATCTCCGAGACTCTATCAGGCGGTGGTACCGCCCATACTCAATCTCTGAGACTGTCAAGTGGTGGTACCACCAGTCTGGGCAGTGGTACCACCCAGTGTCAGGCTGCAGGCGGTGGTACCGCCTAGTGCAAGCAGTGGTACCGCCCGTACCCTAAAATTTCAGGGATTTGAATTTTGGTTCCATGTTTTGAAGTCATTTGGGGTCTATAAATACCCTAGCTATTCCTGTATGGAGCAATAAGAAAAGTGAACAAAAACTATATCTTTCTAGAGTTGAAAACCCTTGTAAAGTATAGAGTCTCTCCTCCTAAAGTTTAGAGACCATTCTAAGGAAGAGTGTGAGGGAAGCTTTATAAAAAGGGGGTATAAAGGTTCTCTCTTGAGCTTGCAAAAGGAGAATATAGTTGTAAGAAGGAGGTTGATCTTCATCTATTAAAGGAAGATCATTAGTGGATGCTGGTTGCCTCGACAGAAGAGGAATTGGTGGAATGGATGTAGGTTACGACGATCGAACCACTATAATTCATTTTGCATTTACTTCTTACAATTTACTTTTATTGCAAACTGCCATTTTTACTTGCTTTACATCCACTACACTCCTCCGTATGCTTTCAAGTTAACATCTTTTGAAACTAGTTTCATCGCAATGAGATTTTGAACCGACGTAATTTTTACTACTACACTAATTCACCCCCCCCCCCTCTTAGTGTCGACCCATTCCTAACAGATTGTTCTCATGTTAGTCATTTGTCACACAAGTCATTTAATAGGTCATTAATGACCCTATGAGTTCTTCAAGAGGAAAATAGTTCAAGTCCTTTGTTTATTGAATAACAGTTACTTATGGATCCTAATTTTTAGGAAGAAATCATAAAATTTTATTAAAAAGTTCAAGATTAGTAAAACTTTTACTAAGTATTTTCAAACCATTGACGACATTCATAAAACGGGTATACATGTCTCCAATGGTTTCATTTGGCTTCATTCGAAATAATTCAAACTATATATCAAAAGATTGATTTTAGATTTTTTAACTCTACTTGTGCTTTCATATATAATTTCAAGAGTATGCCAAATGTCATGTGCAGTTTCGCATATCGAAATACGATTAAACTTACATTTATCTAAAACACAAAACAAAACATTCATAGCTTTAGCATTTAATGAAATCTATAGCTTACGTTTAAAAATCAATTTTAACGATATTCCATAAATTGAAATATATAGAAAGTAGGAAAACTCTAATTCATATTTTTCAATACGTCTAGTCTATCCCATTAAACATAGGAGAATGAGTGATAGAGTATCCCTCTAGATTACCGGCAAAAGTCATTTAATCTCTCTTACGTGTTAAACTAACTAAGAGAAACTTGGCTCTAATACCAATTGTTAGGACTATTTCAGTGCCGGGGGGGGGGGGGGGGGGGGTGAATTAGTGCTTTCGTAAAATATGTCGATTTAGAAAACTCGTTCGATAAAGCTCATATCGGAAAGATATTTAACTTGAAAACGTTTGTAAAAGTAGTAAGCTCGTAAATCAGTTTACGATATGAATGAAAAGCATAAAGTAAATGCAAATCCAGATTTATAGTGATTTGGTCATCCCGACCAAAGTCCACTCTCAATTCCTCTTCACTCGAGGTCACCGGCTTTCACTACTGATTTTATTTCAATGGGCGAAGATCAACTACTCTCTTACTACTCTTTCTCTTTTTCACAGGCTCAAGAAAAAATATTTACACCTCTCTCTTTTATACTTAAACCTCACTTCTCTCTTTAGAAGAACTTCTAAACACTAGAAGGAAGTGACTCTACACTTCAAGAGAAATTATAATTCTTTTTTCACAAAAATTTTTTCCCATTTCTACTCTATTTCTTAATTACTCATGTAGGAATTAGTACCTTTGATTAAGATCCATTTCGAAATTTTATGTAAGCTTATACTAATTATTGAGGCTTTAAGTTCATGAAATGAGGAGCTAATTGATAAAATAATCATGTTTAGCACAATTTCAATTTTTAGTACACTGAATCTAATGAAGAATACCATTTTAAAGTTCAAAATTTTCAAAACTATCAAATCTCATTCTACAACTAATATTCAACGAGAATTGAAGGCGAAATTACATATCTTTACCTTCAGAGTGAGATTACACTATTTTTAAACTATTTATTAAAATAATGTAATCTCATTAAAAAAATAATATGATTTAATCTCAAAATTTGTTAAACACTTTTGCTTCGTGAAACAGAATCATTTTTATTAATTCCATGTTAATAATTTTATTAATTTTGTTAACTAGGATATTTTTCAAATTAAACAAGATTAGCCATGTTGAACTTATAAATTTTAATATCTCGTCTGATAATAATTTTTTATTGTAACAGTTAGTCTAACTAGTATAAGTTATAGTTGTCAATATCAAGGATCAAATTTCTTGTTCATCTATTTTTTCTTTACTAATTTTCAAATAATTGACAGTGGCTCATACCTAAATCTAATTTTTTTTTTTTTTTACTCTCGTGTAATTCTCAAATTCAATTCCCCCATGATAAAGGATAAGAAAATAAAATAAAAATTCACTAGGTCAAATTCAAAGCTATAAACCCGCTCAACCCCTTCTTGCTCTTCAATCACCTCTAACATCCTCCACATATAGCAAATGAACTCGCGCATCCCCTTCCCTCCCGTTCCTGTCTTACCTATTCTCCCGATTCCGCCGCCCGATGTCGGCCGACCCCGTCGCCCCGGCCGAATCCTCTGCCTTCTGGCAATCCGTCCAGCGAGCGCAGGCCGCTGTCCAATCCCTCTACCTCATCCTCGGCTCCCTCCCCGATGCAGTCGCCTCCTCCGAAAACCCCGCGGCCGCCCTCCTCAACGACGAGGCCGTCGCTCGCGAGGTCTCGATCCGTCTTCGCCGCCATGGCTCCGGCGCCGGCGATGACAACCTCTGCCGCTGGCTCTACGACACTTTCCAGTCCAACGATCCCGACCTCCAGCTCGTCGTCTTGACCTTCACCCCCACCATCGCCGGCGTCTACCTCTTGCGGGCCATCTCCCGCGAACCCCTCGCCGGCTTCGAGGCTGTGCTGCTGGCGCTGTACGCGTACGAGACCGTGATACGAGGCGGGGATCCGGAGACGGTCAACCTCCCCAATCTCGCCAACCCCAGCGTCTACCACGAGGCGAAGGCCCCGCCCAAGAAAGGCGCGGTGGAGCTCGACACAGCGGTTGTCTCCCCGGCTCTGGAGCCTTATGGCACCGTTCGGTCCACCAAGCGCGCAAGGATAGTGGGCGTGGCACTGGAGCTGTACTACAGCAAGATATCGTCCATGCCTCTCTCATCTAAGCTGGCCTTCTGCGAGTTCTGCATGGTCTGGGCAGGCCAAGATATTGGGACGAAAGCGGAAGGAGAGAGATCCGTGAGCGGGCCTGCTGGAATTGCTCCTGCTCCTGCTGCTGAGCATGTCGAAGAAGAAGCAGTAGAGGCGGCGGCGGCGGGAGAGAATGGTGGGAAAGAGGAGGATGAGGAGAAGGCGGCGTCGGCGGAGGCTGATGAGAATGGTGGGAAAGAGGAGGTTGGGGAGAAGGCGGCGGCGTCCGAGAATGGTGGGAAGGAGGAGGGTGAGGAGAAGGCGGCGTCGGCGGAGGCTGATGAGAATGGTGGGAAAGAGGAGGTTGGGGAGAAGGCGGCGGCGGCGGCGGCCGAGAATGGTGGGAAAGAAGAGGGTGAGGAGAAGGCGGCGTCGGCGGAGGCTGATGAGAATGGTGGGAAAGAGGAGGTTGGGGAGAAGGCAGCGGCCGAGAATGGTGGGAAAGAGGAGGGCGAGGAGAAGGCGGCGGCGGATGAGACTGGTGGGAAAGAGGAGGTTGGGGAGAAAGCGGCGGCGGCAGAGAATAGTGGGAAAGAGGAGGGTGAGGAGAAGGCGGCATCGGCGGCGGATGAGAATAGTGGGAAGGAGGAGGGTGAGGAGAAAGCGGCGGCAGCGGATGAGAATGATGGAAAAGAGGAGGGTGGGGAAAAGACGGCGGCGGTGGGGGCGGATGAGAACGGTGGGAAAGACGAGGGTGAGGCAAAGGCGGCGGCGACGGCGGCGGATAAGAATGGTGGGAAAGAGGCGGGTGAGGTGAAGGCGGGACGGATTCCGCTGCCGTGGGAGCTATTCCAGCCTATCGTGAGGATCGTGGGGCACTGCCTCCTGGGTCCGGCGAACCCGGAGGAGCTGAAGACCACGGCGTACGCGGTGGTGGAACGGCTGCACTGGAGGGCGACGCACGACATGAATCCGCAGGAGATTCTGGCGACGCGGAGCCTCCTCCGGCTGGGCAAGATGGGAGACGACACGATAGCGGAGCCTCAGATCTCCACCAACTCGGACGATTACTCCGAAGAGGCGTTAAAGATGAATGCACGACTAACGTAGTGGGTTTCAACGAGAAGGAAAAAGAACCATCAAATGCTTAGCTACAGCAATAGCATGGACTTAGAAATACATTTGATAGTTCCCTCTTTTTTTGTGTTTTTGTCCTTTTTGTTTTCACTTTAATACATTTGATTTTGCTTTATAAATGTTTTAGGATCTAAATGCTCATCTGGAGGAGAAAAGAAATCATTCGAGGAGAGTGATGATACATAAGTTGAGAAAAATATTAAAAGTGAAGGACATTCTTATCACAGTGCATGTTGAACTTTTCACGTGGTGGTCATCCATGTTGTCTGTCACGGGTAAAATGAGGAACTCAAAAGTATATATAACAAGTAATAAGAGTCACTTCAGAGCTCATCACTGATCTACCCATCACAATATCAGTAAGTAAAAGAAGGGTGATGGCAAATTTATCATCAAAGACAAAAAATAATAATAATAATAATAATAATAAGATTTCCAGAACAACTGGAGTGTTTTGACGTGATTGGTGTCAAAGAAGAGAGCATCTCGAATCATGTGGTTCGCATCAGCTTCATTAGGCATAGTTTTCCATGCTCGTAAATTGTAATCTACATGTGCTACAATGAAGCTGAACTTTCGTTACAGCGAGACCTTAGCTTAGTATCTGAGAAACTCACTAATCTGTCCTTACATAAGCATTTGGAAAAAATTTAGGGAAAAATGAGTGCTTGGCTCTCACAATCAACCAATACAATCCGTAACAAGGAAAATGTATCAGTGCCATGCACAAGTACCTGCAGTGTGGATGTGTATAAGCTATCACAATTAATTAATTTGCACAAAATGGAGAATCAATCATATTTAGTGAAATAAAAGTTTACCAAAGAGGTGCCCATGGAGAATCGAGCTCCAGAAAAGGGTAAGGCCACCTGGACAAAGCATCAGGTAAAGATGGTCGGTCATATAAAAGCCACATGAATATTAATAGCCTAAAATTGAAATAATAATAATAATAATAACATTTGAAGATATTTTGAAGGCCTAATATTTTCTACAAGTAACACATAAGGCCTGCCATCATCCAACAATTAGGTAATAGAAAATCGAGTACTACTAAGGTACCGACAGTAAAACCACATCAATCAATGTTGAAGTAGGATATCCTCACCAAGTAAAACCACAAGCATGCAGAATCCACTGGACAATCGCATAGATACAGCTCCAGAGAACAAAATATGCCATTCGAAACCATGGAAATTTCTGAAAAGGAATGTAATTTAGACTCGCATGCATGTGAAAACAGAGTAACTAGCACATGATTGACTTACACATACCAGGTTATTGAGAAAAGTATCAACCAGAAGAAACACAGCATTCAGAGTATGCATGCAGCCCATTATCTGCAAAAGTCATGTCATAGTTTTTAGACGATAAAAAGGGTACGAGCTTAAATAAAATTAAAATATCACAAAGTCACTTTGTAGATTTGTCATAATAAATCCAGATGTCCTTCCAATGTAATAATACTGTTCAAATTTCAAAAAGTACAAGAGGTTCTTGATTTATGGTAAGATAGTCTTCAAAGCCAAATATTTACTATTTTCAAATACAAACACTTTTAAGTATAAATTCCAAAATAAAAAAAATGTAACAAGATAGTCTTTACCCTATCGAGATCAAATCATAAACACTTGTATGTTATATGAAAGCTTGTATGATGCCACAAACGATACGATGTATTTAACAATACGCACCAAATCAGATCATTCACTTTATGCAAAACACAAACAAAAAGAAAATTATGACAAGTTGAAGTAAATTTCCGGTGGTTCTAAAAGCTCGTGATGCTCTACAAACTTTTTGAATATTTGAAACATTGCCTACAGGGCAGGCAAATGTAGATCTAAAAATAGGAAGCATTGTTAGATATGTGAATAAAAAGGGCTCACAATAAACAGATGAACAATTTCATAGAATTTCCAATTTTGAAAGGACTTGAGTGAGCAAGGAAACTTGGACCATAAAAGCTCATATGAATAGAATATTAGTGCCATCCTAACAATAGCGTAATATCACATGAAGACTAAAATATCCTGGAACAAGGATGATAGTGGATTGGGTTCTCTTGGGTGGCTGAGCCTTCTGACTTGGCTTAATCCAGATTCAAGTAAGGGTTTATGTTCTCAGATAGATAGTCAGTCAGTTTCAGGTGTCCTACCTCCTATTCTTCCTCCTGTGGATCTATTTAACCCACTTACATGACATGATTTGTCATGCAATGTTGGTTAATTAATGTAAAGAAATGGTCATATATGTCACATGAAAAGAAACCAGCGAGGATAGTCCACACTGCATAACAAGGAAACTAATCGATTTCATGTAGAACCTAGAAGAATTATGGCAAATGTGAAATCAATAAAAGCAGGCAAGGATTCCCAATTCGGGAAGAATGTAACCAGCAACACGATATTATTTGATGAGTTCTACATGCGTATAGAACACAGTCTCCAAGCCAACTTTTGTGAAACAAAAACCAAGATTCAAATCCAGGAATATTATGTATGTGAAAAGTGGTAATACTTCCTAGCAATGTAATTGCTAGTAATCTTAAAAAGTGTTTGTAGATCAAAAATTCCATTAGTTCAATAAGAGCCAAATTGAAAAGACAAGTGCTTAAAATGGGATACAGCATAAATGGCTTGTCAGGTGCCTTGGGAGAAGAAGGCTGACATCCTAGTCTTTTGATTTCTTTGTAGTTGCACTTGGTAAATGGCATCCACAAAGAGACATACATGACACTGGACAACTATCGACAAAAATCAAAGATGGTATACCAAAAGATGAAAGGAAGACGACTAGTGAACTAAATAGATGCAAGAATTTATGAAAATAATGATTACCTTGTTAGAGCGATACAATAACTATCTATCTTTAGTAGAACATTTTTATTATGTTTCTTATGCCATCATTTTTCTGCATTTTTTTACAGCATTTCCATTATATGTATGATTAACTGTGTGGGTGCAGTAGAAGAGTGAGCTTGTGGTTTTCCTTCAACCATCACTCATGTCATAAAATAGTTCAAAGAATGAATGAAGACAAATAATCTGAAGTTCTTATATAACAAACATATAAACTGGCAATAAATTATAGCATATGTTGAATAAAAGCATGAAACATAGGATAAATGCCATACCGAAACCATAAGATGATGTAATATTCCACGCAACGACAGGTAAATCTAGTGTGCACCAAACTTGTGAAAGCAGAGAGGATTTTGATTGAATCTTTCCAACTTGGGGAAGAAAATGAGAAAAATGCAAATAACATGATCTCTCTTAAATGGTTAAGTTAACCGATAATGTAAGTAGGAAGGGAAACTTTAGTCTGTAGAATCAATCCAAATCAAACGTAAATAATACAGAGACCAATTTACATTCCAATTTTCTTTAAAAAAAAAATAGAAAATAGTAATAAGTAAATTGATTCTTGAACTCATAATTAGACAGAACAAGTATAAAGAGAGATTCGTGTCATCGAATTTTTTGCCCCCATGCAATGCAAGTTCAGTTCAGTTCAGGATACTCACAGCATTTAGCTCAAAATGTGCGGTGGACAAAAATGGTACTATGAGAACCCAAAAGATGACATCCGTCAACACTACCGCACCTGCACTGGTCTGTCAATTGAGAATGGTAACCATAAGTTTTATATATTTGACTGAAAATAGTACGATTGCAGAGGCTGGGGAAAAAGAACTATTTTGGAAGGTTATTCAAATCTTAAATCGATTACAAATCTGAAAAAGCTACAAAAAATCTGAAGTGGAAAAGCTATACAACTCCTGTGATACTAGTAATGAGGTTAATAAGCATATACTTCTGGTTAGAGCAAATAATTAGACACGTAAAGTAAAATGCCCTTTTATTAATTTTACTATAATCTTGGATCCACCCTTGAGAAACAGGCAGAGGCTAAAAGATGGAATGTCAGAAACACACAGCTGTTTACACTGCAAGTCTTCAGCAGTCCACCGTTGGTTACTCCTACTAGCAAGTGTTGACATAAGGTTATGAGTAACTTGGAATATTTGATTGACAATAAGACCCCCCCCCCCCCTACCTGACCGTGTATTGTATGCCTCATGCTACCGTTTCTTCGTGATAGAACAGAAAGAGTTGATACGAGGAAAAAGCAGATCATGAAAGAGTCTGATGAATGCTTACAAGTAACTTGGAATATTTGACACTAAGATTCATGAAAGAGACTGAACATCTCATGCTTCTGGTTTGAAGTGATAAAATAAAAACATGTTATGAGATACTAACTAACCTGATAGACAAGTTGCATGCAATAAACCCAAAATCCAGCTCCTTCATCGTCAGCTTCCTGTTCATGATAGCTCTGCAGTCTTACTGCACTCATGTTATTGTTGGTTCTCAAAGGTAAAGTCACAGGACGGTTCTGGTGACCATCAGCATTAAATAATCTGTCGGCCTCCTCGTCTGGTGTGATATATCTCTTTGAGTAAAGCCAGCAGCCATGAGCAGATATGACAGTTCCGATCTACAGCAGGCAGGAACAACACCAGAAATCATTCTAACCTATTTCGGTTTCCTTTGCACCATAAAACGATTCGATTAGTATGACTTTTTCTTTATTCTTTTTGGGTTAGTTTTCTTTTGTGTGTTTGGGAGGAGGGGGTGGATACAGAAGATACAAAAATTAACTACCTAAGCTGTCTAGAGAGTAAAATGAAAACTCTCAAAGTAAAAGGAAGGAAGAAGAAGACAATGTCAGAACAAATTTGTAATTGGTTTAAAATATGCAACGGTCGAGGAACATACCGCGAAATAGATGATGACTAATGCAAATGTCCACCTGCAGATTATTCATCCAGGAAAAATCAACTGAAAATTTATTTATTTTTTTAACATAAATAAACTGCTTTTTTCTTAGACAAAATAAAGAGGCATATAACTAACAGATTAGCTGAACATAAGAGGACATCAGTAATTAAGATTAGATGATGAATGGATGCAATCGAATGCAGCTCCTTCCTTTCACACATGCATAATAATTTGAAATGCAGATGCCTGTGGTTTCTAAAACCTTAGAAACAAAAAAAGGACAAGGAGAAATGTGATAATGAAAAGAGGTAACACTAATGACAGTTGGAAGTTAAACTCTTTGGATACTCTCTTTTGGTATCCAACTTCTACTCTATTCTAGTTGGTGTTCTCTTCAGACTGCATCCTAGAACCACCACATCTGCCGGGCTCTCTGTTACATGGCTACTACTTGTTGGCACTTCACCTCTTGTGTAAATAAGCATCTTCCCTGTGTCTGCAATGCCCAGTTACAGGTCACTTTTCTCTCCTAAGGGACTCCTTAGTCGACATCCAAAAGCAACAACCGACAGGATATCAAAGTCACTGAAATGTAGGGTTCAAGAAAAGGGCAATGCACAAAAGTCAGTCATTTAACAAAATTATTCTCAGAAACCAGATGGACCTAATTCAAGCTGTTCATTTCGTTGTACTCCCAAATTTTTTTTATATATTATTATATTAGCATAGGCCATAAATTCTTTATTATTTTGTTTGACTATTCACTTTTCTAAAGGTGTCATTGTACTGCAAATCAACTTCTAAATACTCATTTGCTACTACCTACCTAACACTTATTATCAACAAAACTAGACCTAAATCTAAATTGCTAGTTTCCATCTGCTTGCTCCTGGTTTGAAACATCAAAACATGATCGGAGTTCTTCACCTACTGTCAAATTTCTGGTGTAGCAGTAAACTACTTTTACCATCTCAAGAGCTTAGTAATAATCCACATCATAATTTCAATTTTCGTAGCTGACATCTGTTCATTTCCAGCAAAAGAACAAATCATTTGTCACTCATCTCACAATGAACTGTCCAACCGAATCCAAAAAAATGGAGAAAGAACAGATCGGTTCAAACAATATAAAGAAATGAAGCATGCATTCATGGTAACAAGGCTTTGGTTTTAGGAAGCCTCACTGAGTGTAAAAGCAGAACGCCCTGAACCCACGAAAGAGAACCAGTTGGAACAGCAGCCACTTCGAAGGAATCAACCTCCAAATTGGATGTTGATTCCTTCGAGAAATTATACATATATAGTTATTTAATCCTTAGTCAACTAGGACTAGTATTTCTAACAAAAAAAATATAAATAATAATCTTTCATTTGTTACATCAAACGACTCCTATTATAATTAGAAAAAAATTAAATAAAAAAATAAATATTAATATCAAATCACTAAAATTAAGGAATCCAAACATTTTTCACTCCTCCAAAACAGCCTTGTCATTAATGTTGAGCAACAATAAATTTTAAAAATTTCTCCCCTAATGTTTTGTAAGACTCCTAAGTGACATCTTCAATTAGTAAGTTGACTCAATGAACATGTATCTTAGTGATAAAATATCTATGACGCATCACATCACATCGATCAAGTATGACTTAAAGCAAAATTTGAACCTCACTGATAGAAGAAATATATGACAAATAATATTGCATAACATCATTCTCACCTAACATCTTTTTAAGACAAGAAACATGAAAAACTAGATGTACGTAGAGCTTGCTGATAAGTCCAAGCGATAAGCAACTGATCCAATACGTTCCAACACCTTATAAGGCCCAAAGAATCAAGGAGATAATTTCATAAAAGATTGAATCTTTATATAAGTTTACTTGTAAGACTAAAGTTGAAGAAAAACTTAATTTCCCGTTGCAAACTCTCACTTACTACGATGCTTATCAGCTTGCTACTTCATTCTAGCTTATGAGACTATGAGATTATCTCTTAGATATTAAATAATCTTATCCCTATTAAGTAATTTCTTATTCACTTGATCAATCTTAGAAGAACCTAGCATGTATTTTGTAATCATCGAAGGGGGTCGATCATAAACCGCTTCAAAAGGAGTCATTTTAGTAGAGGAGCGATAAGTGATATTATACCATCATTCTGGCCAAGGCAATCATTTCATCCACTCTTTTGTATCACTAGCAAAGCATATGAGATAGTTTTCTAGACATCTATTCATCACTTCAATTTGTCCATCTATTTACGATTTCTAGACATCTATTCACTACTTTAATCTGCTCATCTGTTTGCGAGTGATAAGCAGTTTAGAAGTCATTTTTATGTACAAGAATTTGGTGATAACTAGACTATAAATCCAATTTAGTGAAAACTTGTGCACCTCTCAATTTATTAAGTAACTTATCCACTACTAGAATAAGATACTTGTCTTTCATTATAATATTATTTTATTGAGTACTCAATAATTTACATACATTCACCAAGAATCATCTTTCTTCCTTGCTAATAAGATTAGAGATAAGTATGGACTAACACTAGCACTTATGGCTCCTGCCTCAAGCATCTTATTAATATTTTTTTCTATCTCTGTCTTTTGGAATTGTCAATATCAATAGAGTCGAATATTAGTTAGTCCCAAGCATAAAGGAATCCAGTGATCATATGATTGAAGAGGTGGAACTCCTTCTAGTTTTGTAAAGGCATCTATAAATTCTCTAAGCAATGATTGAATATTTTCATCTTGTTCAAGTACTATAGCTTCCTCTTCAATGCTCTATAATTATACCAAAAATCTATAGTGTGCCTTTCAAAGAACCTTCTCTATTCTATGGCTAGTAATAATTGTAACTTTACTGTCATGCTTTCCCTTTAGGGTCATTTACTTTTCATTGATAAAAAAATTCATAATTAATCTAATTTTTTTTTAAGAAATATTACTTAGAGTCAATAGCCACTCAATTCTAAGTATAACCTCATAGTCCTCCAATGCTAATAAGAAAAAATCGATGAGCAACTCTTGGTCTTGCATAACAAGCTTCATTTTGGAACACTTACTATCATAAGTTAAAATTTGCCGATCAGCAACCTTCACCTCAAACTTATCATAATGTTTAATATGATAGGCTAATCATGTAGCTGATAGAAGATCCTGATTTAATTAATCATGATAGAGGTAATATCAGATTTGAATAACTGATTTGATTATGATTTGAGTGATTGATTGAGAAAATTTTCTTCCTCAAAACCTATATAAATACTCATTTTTTAATGAATAAAAATAATCTCTTTCATAGTATATTTCTCAATTCAATATGGTATCAATGCATATCTTGCCTTGAGCGAGCCTTCCCCTTCTTGTTGTCTAACGATAATAATCTCTCCTTTCTCTGTTATTAGTTTTCTCTCTTCCTCGGTGATCCCTTTGCTCACCAGCAATTTCTCTATCGATCGTCCTACCATCACTACAACAACAATGGCTCACCTCTACATCGAACGCTTGCCTTGTTACTACCATCGATCTGATAAAAATTAAACGAAGAATATAGAAAGATAGAAGTTGTAGAAGAAACTATGAAATGTATAAGATTTAATTGTTTAGTTCATTTTGATAGTGAGCTCTTGATAGCTATTTATACACACTCAGCAGGGAGGTTATACACATTCAGCATGGAGGATTTTTCTCAACTGCTTAGAGATTTCCTCAACTGCCTTGAGGAAATCTTATCTACTTATCATGCCCCCCGAAGATTGAGCTTCCATCAAGGATGCCGATCTTGGACCGATGAGATGAAAAAAGTTTACGGGCGAGAGGCTTTATGAGTGAGTCTGCTAGTTGATCAGCTGTATGTACGTGAGAAACACGGAGTTGATGTCTGACAACTTGATCTCGCACGAAGTGGAAGTCAATGGCTATGTGTTTCATGCGGGAATGGAACACTGGATTAGCACATAAGTAGGTAGCTCCAATATTATCACAATATATTGTAGGAATAACTGTGGAGTTGACGTTGAGTTCCTTGAGCAGATTTGTGACCCAATTAAGTTCAGCAGCGGTGGTGGTGATGGCACGATATTCAGCTTCAGTTGTAGATCGTGCAACCGTCTTTTGTTTTTTTGAACTCCAACTGATTGGAGTAGCTCCAAGGAAAACAATGTATCCGGACGTAGAAGTTCTATCATCAAAGTTCCCTGCCCAATCAGCATCAGCAAAAGCATGGAGATGGAGTGAAGTATTTTTGCAAAGAAAAATGCCATGATTAAGAGTCCCTTTAAGATACCGTAAAATTTGTTTGACTGCAGACCAATGCGTAGTAGATGGTCGATGCATGAATTGCGATAATTTATTGACGGCAAATGAAATATCTGGACGGGTGAGAGCCAAGTACTGTAAAGAGCCAAGGACTTGTCGATATTGAGTCGAATCTATAGTAGGACTTCCATCACATAATTTAAGTGATTCATTGGTAGAGCCTAGAGCAAGCTCTCTTCTCGCTGCCGACTCATCACTGTTGCTTCTCCAACTCCGACGGCAAAAGAAAAGGCTTTCTACTACTGCTTTTCCGTCGTCCTTGCAACTATTCCTCGGTCAGCGACCTTTCCTCCTCGTTCCCACATCTCACTCGAGCGAGAAGTGCTGCTGCCGCCATCCTTACCGCCACAGCCATCACTGCCTTCCTGCGGTAATAGGAATGATTGCAGTTTTTACAGCTTCTATCTGCAGCCGCTTCCCTCTGCCGTAGCAATTTCTCTACAACTGTAACTACTACAGATTTTTTTTTTCTTTCTTTTCACCTAATCGCTGCAGATTTCTTGCTCATCGCTGCAGCCTCCTCTGTAGTGCATCGCTGCAGCCTTCTCTGTAGTGCATCGTTGCAGCCTCCTCTGCAGTCCATCGCTGCAGCCTCCTCTGCACTATCGTTGCAGCCTCCTTTGCAGTGCATCGATCTACTTTTCTCCTCCTCCATCCCTCCTATATCTTTACATCTTTTGTAAAGATCACTTAAACCACCACAAAATATCTGGGATGTCTTCATTTTCCTCTTCCGATATTCCTGTCCCTATTTCTGCAGGGACTCTAAGCACTTCTCAAGTCTTATCACCATCAATGCTGCAGCACTTATTTCCTTCAAATTATCCAAAGGCGGCAACTACGCATCTTGGCGGGCACAACTTTCTAATCTTCTATTTGGCTATGATCGACTAGGTTACGTTGATGGCTCTCTCCAGTGTCCACCTGAAATGATCAACATCCCAGATGAACCCAGTCCAGTGCCAAATCCAGCCCATAAACTATGGTTACGTCAAGATCGCCTCATCCTCCAAGCTATTCAAGCTTCCGTTGCTAGATCCATTGCCCCGCTGATATCCTCATGTACGACTGCTGCAGAAGTATGGTGCAAGTTACAAACAACTTTGGCAAATCGCTCACGTACTCGTATGCTCGGACTTCTCTCCAATCTGATGAAAACGAAACAAGAGGGAAGTACTATTGCTGATTATCTACAACATATCAAAGTTATCATCGATGATTTAGCTTTGATAGGTCATTCTCTCAGTGATGAAGAAGTCCTAATCCATACCCTCAATGGCCTAGGAGGCGAGTACAAAGAACTGACAGCAGCACTTCGGGCACGCGACTCACCAATATCATTCGAAGAACTTTATGATAAGTTGATCGACTATGAGACATACTTGAAGCATGATGATAGGTTGCCCGGACCACCTATTACAGCTCAGGTCAATCAAAAATCCAAGAGGAAGGCAACCAGTACAATAAGCACGTCAACAACGATTTGGCTAAGTTGCCTCCTAGCCCTATGGGGCCCAGATCAAACCCCCCTTATCCATATCAAGGTGGTAACTTTCAGCCATCGCATCCTGACTTCACAAGCCACCAACGAGTCGTTTGCCAACTATATGATAAAGTCGGATGCTCAGCGACAGTCTGTCGGTCTCGCCCTAGACTCTCTGCTCTATCACAGTGGCCTCAGGCGAATTTCATGGCTACTCCAACTCCTACCCAACCCAATTGGATTGTGGACTCGAGTGCCTCTCATCACATCACTTCTGATCTTCAAAACTTGTCCATCCACAATAATTATGACGGAAATGAAGATATCATCATTGGTGACGGTAAAAGAATTCCTATTATTCATTCTGGTTCCTCAACGCTTAGTTCATTTACCACAACTTTTACACTCGATGATGTTTTGTGTGCACCTAACATTAAAAGAAACCTTATTTCTGTTTCTTAATTCTGTAAACAAAATAATACCTCAATTGAATTCTTCCCTAACTTTTTTCTTGTTAAGGATTTGAGCACGGGGGCATCCTTGGTCCAGGGCCAGAACAAAGACAACATTTATGAGTGGCCATCCGCTTCGCAAATTACCCTTCCTACTGCTCACTCTTCAATCGTAGCTCCAGTTAATGTATGGCATCGTCGTCTTGGTCATCCCTCCCCTTTTATCTAGCAAAAATTACTTTCTCGTTATTCTCTGCCTTTTGGGACAACCTCCATTTCTTGCTCTGATACCATGATAAAAATTAAACGAAGAATATAGAAAGATAGAAGTTGTAGAAGAAACTATGAAATGTATAAGATGTAATTGTCTAGTTCATTTTGATAGTGAGCTCTTGATAGCTATTTATACACACTCAGCAGGGAGGTTATACACATGATAAAAATTAAACGAAGAATATAGAAAGATAGAAGTTGTAGAAGAAACTATGAAATGTATAAGATGTAATTGTCTAGTTCATTTTGATAGTGAGCTCTTGATAGCTATTTATACACACTCAGCAGGGAGGTTATACACATTCAGCATGGAGGATTTTTCTCAACTGCTTAGAGATTTCCTCAACTGCCTTGAGGAAATCTTATCTACTTATCACGATCTACATCAATAATGCCCACCCGTCGATCGATTTCCTCATATATCATCGGTGATAGCAAGATAGCAAAACTTCTAGTTGACAGTCTTTCTTAAATTATAGCATCTTGCTCAGTAGAAGTAGTCTACCATAATGGTGTTGATTTCCTCTAGGTAGCCTCCTCTACTCGGTGATAGACTCTACTCATAACATTGTTGATCTGATCAACGAACTTCAAACCGATGGACCTTAAGCCTAGCAATGAACACTAGCAGGATCAGTAACTGGGTCGGGATCATGAATCGCCAACACTCCTGCCCGATATACACCATCCACCCCGAGCCGTCCTCTTTGTAATGGCACCAGAGGTGGACGAAGGTGTTTTCACAAAGGACCTAATAATCCTTCTTCATTCACTACCTCGAGCATTGTCACCAACAAGCTCACCTTTGACTACCATCCCCACGTCTTCCTCACCAGTGGATTGTAGGAGGCGAACACCATTGAGAAGAAATAGGAGGTGAGCGCCCCCTTCCTCTTCACTACAGTTGCCCATCACAAACTTCCATATTTCATATTGCTACCTCTTCTTCCTTAGGTGGCTGCTCTCTACCGTCATTGATCTTCCTCACTAGTAGACTTCAAGCAAGCCGAGTGTCCGCCTCTTCTCCCTTGATATGACTTAGTGCAGCCAATAGCCTCCTTATACTCCCTACGTTGACGGTTTTCTCTGCTATGGCCTGCTCTGATAGCCTCCTTCCACTCCTTGCGCCCACCACCAGCCCTGTCCTATTGATACTCCTTTCGCAACCTCCTCTCGTGGGCCAACTTGGTGCTACTACTGGCATTCTTCTCTTGGCCCTCTCAGCCTCGGATGTGCACATCGTTGTCAACTCCAATAACCCTTTAGAAATCAAGCTGACGGACTTCAACTAAATCACTACATCCACTTATAAGTTTCATCCACCAGATTGGTGTATATTTTCAACATGTCCTCATCTATATTTGATGCTCCAATTATTGTTCATATAGGAAATAATAATTCTTCTTAATATACAAGACTTATATCCATCAATGTTGCAACTCTAATCTCTTTCAAATTATCCAAAGGCGATAACTATGCATCTGGGCAAGCATAATTCTCCAATCTCCTTTTTGTACAAGATCTATTAGGCTACATTGACAGCTCTTTCAATTGTCCACTAGAAAAGATCCAAATAATAGGAGAACCTAACCCAATAATAAATCTCGATCATAAATTATGGATATGATAGGATCATCTTATTTTATAAGTAATTCATGCCTTAGTTGCTGGCTCCGTAGCACTACTAATATCTTTATGCTATTAGGAATAGAGTCAGCACTAAGAAGGGGGGGTGAATTAGTGCAGCAGTAAAAATTATGTCGGTTTAAAAAATCTTCGTACGATAAAATCTGATTTCGACAAAAACCGTTTCGGAAAGATCTTTAAATTGAAAGCATATGGAAGTGTAGTTGATATAAAGTAAGGAAATCAGTTTACAGTTAAGATAAATGGTAAAATAGAAATGTAAACCGATTTATAGTAGTTCGGTCGTCCTGACCTACATCCACTCCTCCGATTCCTCTTCCGTCGAGGCCATCGGCATCCACTATCGATCTTCCTTTAATAGGCGAAGATCAACCTCCTTCTTACACCCCTCTTCTTCTTTTACCGGGTTTAGGAGACAACCCTTACAAGCACTCACTCCTCTCTCAAACTATTCTTACACTTAGACTAGAAGAGGAGGATTCTCATAAGAGATTACAACAGCGTTTTTCCCTCTTTAAATTCTTTGTGCTTGTGTTTGTTAACCAGGGATGAGAGAAGTCTTTATAGGCCTTAAGTTGATTCAAACTTGGATCTTAAAAATATCTCATCCCAGGTTTCCTGTGTTCGGGCGGTACCACCGCTAGTGTCAGTCTAACACTGACATTGCATTGGGTGGTACCACCGGGTACCACCTAGTCTAGCGGTACCAACGCTTGACACTGGGCGGTACCACCACCCAGACTGGTGGTACCACGACCTGCAGTCTCTCGGAGGCTGTGTCTAGGCGGTACCACTGCCTAACACAGTCTCGAAAAGTGTGCCACGACGGTGCCACTTCTTGGGTCACTGTTTGGGCCTCTCATTGGGCCCAACACAATCCTTATATGGGTCCAACTAGCCCATAATTGGGTTGGTCCAATTTCAAACCCAATTACATGCTAACTACAAAATCTAAGACATACTTAAGCTAAACAAGTCCGTAAGTCTTGTTTCTTCCGGCGAGCTTTCGGTGATCTTCCAGCGAACTTCTGACGATCTCTCGGCAATGTTCCAGCGGACTCTTGGCAAGCTCCTAGACTTCAGGACGATCTTCTTGGCGAGTTCCGATGAGCTTCACTGGCAAGCTCCAAGAATTCTCGGCTGGTTCCGATAGAACTTCCGACGAACTCTCGAACTCCCAACGAAATCGTGTCCTTGACTCCAGGTCTTCATTTTACTTTATGCCTTACTATCGTAGTTAATCCTACACATGTAAAAACATACTTCGATCTAGATAATTAATACTAAGCATGAATCATGTTGTCTGACATGTCATTGGTCCTTCGACGCTTCGTCCGATTCTTCGACACATCGTCCTTTCTTACGGCCTATTACCCAATCGACCAGTTGACTCCGCAACTCCGATATCCTTAGCGTAATATCCGCTCTTCTTGGACTAATGACCAAATCTATGGCCCGAAGCCTTCTGTCGATACGTCGACCGATCCTCCAGCTCGACGTCCAATCTTCTGATATGTTCCTCCGACCCAACATGATTCTTCCTGCTTTAATTGTCTCATCCTGATCGAAACATGCTGCATCACTAAAAATGCATACCAAATCATAAACACTTATCAATTGGTTTTATCATCAAAATTCGAGATTCAACAATCTCCCCCTTTTTGATAATGACAACCAATTGATGATGGAGTTAACCTTAACTCCCGGAGTTTAAACAAACTCCCCCTATCAATATGCCATATTGATAGAAAACTCTTGGATTCAAAAATCCAAGCAAACATGTCACGATTAAAATCATGCATAACATCAACATACTTCTCCCCTTTTGTCATCAACAAAAAGGAAAAGTGTAACTTTCATTTGTTTGAGATATAAGTTCAATACATTGCATCATAATTCTCCAGTTTTATCATCATGCAAGCTAGCAAATTTTTTTTAAAATTTTAGAATATGCAAGCTAGCAAATTTTTTTTAAAATTTTAGAACAAGCAAGCTAGCTATTTTTGTCTCTTTTGTAATGTGCAAGTTGCAAGTTTTGCTTCTTGAGATAGGCAAGCTAATGATGTTCAAAATAGCAAGCTCTTTCTTCTCTTTTGAGAAGTGCCATTTTTGCTTCCTTTGCATAGTGCAAGCTAGTAAAATTTTATATTATTTTACAATATGCAAGCTAGCAATTTGGCAAGTGTTACATTTCTTTGAAGTACGAAGGCTAGCAAATTTTTTAAAAAATAATGCAAGATAACAAGCTAGCAAGATACAATGTTTTACATGAAGCAAACTACATGAAGTACGTTTGCATCTTCTCTTTAGATATGCAAGCAAGCAAGTAAGTTTTTGCATCTTCTTGACATGTCCAAGCTAGCTAGTAAGCTAGCTATCTACCCCTTTGTCATTGTCAAAAAGAAGGGAAGAATACAATTTTGTATCTTTTTTTCCCTTTACAACAATTTTCAATGCATAACAAGGGTAAAACAATAAAGATGAAAAATCAAGTCATGAATGTCAAAATCATAGTATTGCATGCATTTGTATCATCACATGAAGAATATCAAAAAGAACTTGGTGATGAGATATACTTCATGAATACAAGGAATTTTACATAATAAAATTCAAGTCATAAACCTTAAAAGATATCAAGTAGCATATCATGGTTTATTAGAATAAATCTTCTTTTTGATGAATAGAAAAAAGAATAGTAGGAGAATAAGATCTCAATTCATGCATATCAATAGATATGATTCACTTTGACAAATCTCATTTTTAGTAAATAACAAAAAGAAACATAGGAGTTCAAAAATAAGATCTTGATTCATAGAAAAATTTCAAGTATCAATATCGAGAATTCAAGATCATGATATAGATGAAGATATTCTTATAGCAAAAAGATGTCATAAGAAAACACATAAATGATCTCGATTCATGTATAATATCTCTCAATTCATTATGAATCATAAAAATTATAATTTCGAAAAATCATGATTCATTTAGAACATCTCCTCTTAAGAAAATACCAAGTAGAATCATAGGAGAATGATTAAAAAAAATCTTGATTCATAATAAATCTTAATTTGTAAATGTCAAGGAATCGAGATCATGATTTGGATAAAAAAAATTATTCAAATTTAAATCATCAAATCATCAAAATCACTTTCATAGTTCAAGAGATTCAAAATAATATAAAGATATATTTCAATCTCTTATTCAAAACTCGATAAGATAGAGATGTTTCATTTTAAGTTGTTACCTTTGTCCTTTTATGCCAAATGAAAATATATATCATCGTTTAAAATGAAAGTGCAAGATTTATTATGACAAAGATCAATAAGCCACTTTTATTATGGTAAAAATCGATAATCCATAAATCACAAGATTCATCATGCATAATTTCGAATTATAAAACCATTAAACATGATTTCAAATCAATATGCTTAAGTGTTTGTATGAAAACTATCCATTTTGTTTAAAACAAAAAAAGCAACATTTCATCATGAATAACTTCAAAGTCTCATGCATAATTTAAATATAAAATCATCAAGCATAATACTTACGGTAAAAATCACAAAGATCATCATGCATCATTTCTATATAAACTCATTAAGCATGATATCAAATCATCATTACATTATTTCATCAAGCATGATTTCATAAGGTATTTTTAATCAAAATCATTTTATTTTTTTTATCATAAAATATGATTATTTTTAAAATCACTAGAAAGGTAAGTATGATCCCATAATTTTTTATATTTTCATTATATTATTAAATATGTAATTTTTAAGAAATAATTAAACTAAATTAAAAAAAAATAACTCATGAAAAAATATTATATAATTTCGAAATAAATTAAGGGAATTTTGATTACCTTATCGTCGAAAGCCGTTAAGGCGTAGTTTGCCACCTCGCCTTTGTTGATTTTCTCCTCATCTTTGGATGAGCTTGATTCGTCCAAGATTGCTTCCTTCTTCTTGTGTTCATAACAGTAGTTGCATTCTTTTTGTTCTTTAATTTTTGTTTCATTAACTTTTTAAATTTAATGAGTAGTTCAAGTTCACCATTGAGCTTATGCTCGAGTGGTCTTCAATTGTTCTAAGCTCGAAATCCTTCATATTCTTTAGAAGGTGGTTCTCATGTTCGTCAAGTGCCACATTAGTCATTTCATAGGTCATCAAAGACTCAATTAGTTCTTCAAGTGGTAGATTGTTTAGGTTTTTAGCCTCTTGTATTGTGGTTACTTTCGGATCCCAACTCTTATTAAGAAAACGTAAAATTTTATTTACAAGTTCAAAATTTGAAAAACTTCTACTAAGTGCTTTTAAACCATTGATGACATCCGTAAAATGGGTGTACATATCAACAATGGTTTCACTTGGTTTCATTTGAAAAAGTTCAAAATTATGCATTAAAAAGTTGATTTTCAAATCTTTAACTTTGCTAGTGCTTTCATGTGTGATTTCAAGAGTGTGCCAAATATCAAAAGTCATTTCGCATATAGAAATTTGATTAAACTCAGTTTTATCTAAGGCGCAAAATAGAGTATTCATAGCTCTAGCATTTAAAGAAAAAGTCTTCTTCTCCAGATCATTCCAATGGTTCATTGGAAGAGAAGACCTTTGAAATCCAATTTCAACAATATTCCATAAATCAAGATTCAAGAAAAGTAAGAAAACTCTCATTCGAGTTTTCCAATAAGTGTAGTCCGTCCCATTGAATAAGGGAGGACGAATAAGAGAGTGACCCTCTTAAAAGCCGAAAAGAGCCATTTCTCGTTAGGTGTTAAACCAAATGAGAAAAATAGGCTCTGATACTAATTGTTAGGAATAGAGTCGGTGAATTAGTGCAACGGTAAAAATTACGTCGGTTTGAAAAACCTTCGTACGATAAAATTCGATTTCGATGAAAACCATTTCGAAAAGATCTTTAAATTGAAAGCATACAGAAGTGTAGTTGATATAAAGCAAGGAAGGCAGTTTATAGTTAAGATAAATAGCAAAACAGAAATGCAAACTGATTTATAGTGGTTCGGTCGTCATGACCTACATCCACTCCTCTTATTCCTCTTCTATCGAGGCCATCAGCATCCATTATCAATCTTCCTTTAATAGGAGAAGATCAACCTCCTTCTTACAACCCTCTTCTCCTTTTACCGGGTTTAGGAGATAACCCTTACAAGCACTCACTCCTCTCTCAAACTATTCTTACACTTAGACTAGAAGAGGAGGATTCTCACAAGAGATTACAATAGCATTTTTCCCTCTTTAAATTCTCTATGTTTGTGTTTATTAACTAGGGATGAGAGAGGTATTTATAGGCCTCAAGTTGATTCAAACTTGGAGCCTAAAAATATCTCATCCAGGGTTTCCTAAGTCCGGGCGATACCACCGCCACTGTCAGTCTGATACTAACACTGCACTGGGCGGTAGCACCGCCCAGTCTGGCGCCAGACTGGTGGTAACATGGCCTGCAGCCTCTCGAAGGCTGTGTCTGGGCAATACCACCGCCCAGACCGGCGGTACCACCGCTTGACATAGTCTCGAAGATTGTGCCATGACGATGTCACTTCTTGGGTCACTATTTGGGCCTCTTATCGGGCCCAACATAATCCTTGCATAGGCCCAACTGGCCCATAATTGGGTTGGCCCAATTCCAAACCTAATTACATGCTAACTACGAAATCTAAGATATACTTAAGCTAAACAAGTTCGTAAGTCTTGGTTTCTTCCGGTGAGCTTTCGGCGAACTTCCGATGATCTCTCGGTAATGTTCCAACGGACTCCCGGCAAGCTCCTGGACTTCATAATGATCTTCTTGGCAAGTTCTGATGAGCTTCTCTAGCAAGCTTCGAGACTTCTCAGCTGGTTTCGATAAAACTTTTGACGAATGTCCGGAGTTCCGACGAACTCTTGAACTCCCAACGAAATCGCGTCCTTGACTTCGAGACTTCATTTTTCTTTATGCCTTACTATCGTAGTTAATCCTACACATGTAAAAATATACTTCAATCTAGACAATTAATACTACGTATGAATCATATTGTCTGGCATGTCATTGGTCCCTCGACGCTTCGTTCAATATTCTTGGCACAATATCCGCTCTTCTTGGCCCGATGCCCGAATCCATAGCCCGAAGCCTTTTATCGATACGTCGACCAATCCTCTGGCTCGATCTTCAATCTTCTGACATGTTCCTCTAGCCCAACATAATTCTTCTTACTTTAATTGTCTCATCCTAATCGAAGTATCCTACGTCACTAAAAACGTAGACCAAATAACACTTGTCAATTGGTTTCATCATCAACATCCGAGATTCAACACGTGCAACATTATAGTAGAAGTATGGTCAAAGTTATAAACCACCCTCGCCAATTGCTTTCATACTCGCATGCTAACTCTCTTATCTATCTTGATTAAAACAACACCAAAGGGAAGTATTATTGCTATATGCAAAATATAAAAGTTATTATAGATGACTTGGCTTTAATAAGTCATCCTTTGAGTGATAAAAAAATCATTGTTCATACTTTTAATAGCCTAGGAAACGAATATAAGGAACTAGCAATAGCAATTCGGGCTTGAGATTCACTTATGTTATTTAAAAAACTATATGACAAGTTGACTAATCATGAAATATATCTGAAAAGAGAATAGAAAATGACAAGAACAACTATTATGGTTCAATTCAATTAAAAATCTAAAAGAAAGTGCAATCAAAGTAACCAGAATTTCAATAAAGAACCAAATAAGATGCTTTTTGAACACGAGTAACACATAGAGTTGTCATCCTCTATTACACTATCAACCTTTCAATCATAGTGGCAGCTTCAATCTAAATAACTCAGGAAATAACTTACATTATAATTATCAGTAGCTCTAGCATCCTAATAATAATAATCAATAAAAAGTCATTTTCTAGCTCTATGGAAAAATTGGACACGTAGTAAAAGTCTATTAGTCTCGACCTAAGCCTACTGCTACATCCAATTAGTCTTAACCAAACATCATGACTATTCGGATTACTCATCTAAATAATTGGATTGTTGACTCTGGTGCTTCTCATCATATTATTATCTTATTTACAGAATTTATCTATTCACAACAACTATAGAGGTAATAAAGATATCATCATTGGTGATAGTAATGAAATCCCTATTACTCACACTGGTTCCACAACACTTAGTTCAAACACTAACACCTTTACACTCTATTATGTCTTGTGTGCACCTTACATTAAAAGGAACCTTATTTATATTTCTCAATTCTGCAAACAAAATAACACCTCTATTGAGTCTTTTTCTAACTCATTTCTTATAAAGGATTTGAGCACGGGGGCATTCTTGGTTCGGAGTCATCTATGAGTGACCGTTAACTTCACAAATCACCTAGCCAACCGCTCTTACCTTAATTGCTGCTCTAATTGATGTATGACATCATCGCCTTGGTCATCCATTATCCTTCATTCAACAATAGTGACTTTCTCGTTACTTTCTTTCAATTTTCAAATCAAGTAGAAATGTAACTCATTGTAATGCTTACCTTAGAAATAAAAGTTATAGACTACCTTTTAAAATGTCTTCCATATCCTGTCCTAAACTATTTGAAATTATCTATACCAATGTCTAGGACCTTACTCCAACCACTTCTTTTGACAATTCCATATTTTATGTTATTTTCGTAGACTACTTTACTAAGTATATATGATTATACTATCTCAAACATAAATCTAAATTCTCTATAATTTTTATCTACCTTAAAAAGTTGATTGAGAATTTCTTTCGGTCTACTATTAAAATAGTATACTCCGATAGAGGAGGTGAATACTAAGCTCTAAAAACCTACCTCTTATTTTATGGTATATAATATCTCAAGTCACCACCATATACTCCTTATTATCAAATGAAAACATTGACATATAGTTAAATTGGTTTCACTTTTTTACACCAAACCTCTATGCCACCAACCTTTTAGTCGGTACCTTTCAAACTATAGTACACCTTAATAATCGCATGCTCACTCAATCCTACAATACTAGTCACTATTTAAAAAACTATTTCATAAAATATCAAATCTTCAAAAAAATTTAAAGTATTTGATTGTTTATGTTATCTCTAGCTACGCTCCTATGCTTCACCTAAGTTAATACTAAGATCCATCTTTATAGGGTATTATCTCGAACATAATGCTTTCTGATGGTATGATCCTCAAACTAAAAAATTCTTTATATCATATCATGTTATATTTATCGAGTCTACTTTTCTCTTCCAAAACCATGGGCATTCAGCAATACGAGTCACTCCAATAACCATTCATCACTAGATTTATATGAATACATCTTAGACCCTCTCAAATAAACCTCTCACCATACTAACCAGTACTTCTTGACAAATTCACCCTATAATTCCTGATGAAGCAACCCCCTCAGTACCACAAATGATATCTTTGTCCTCTTCTTGACCAAGTGACACTGAAGTGTATTAGCCTGATCAAATACGTATTAATGACCCTCCACCAATTCCTATACTTATAACATAACCTAATAATACTATCGCACTTGGATATCATATAACAATATGCTCCAAAAATAATATTTTAAAACCATGTTAAATCCTTGACCTCTATGCTACTAGAACCTATTGAACCCATAATCATCACCCAAGCTCAAAAATCTTCACATTAGTATAAAGCCATGTGTGAAGAATATGATGTCCTATTTCATAATATCACATGGACCCTTGTACCATTTTATCACATATAAAAAATCATCGAGTATAAGTGGATCTTTCAAATTAAGCGAAACTCAAATAAATCTGTTACCAGATACAAAGCATATCTAGTGGCTAGACTTGTCTTGAATTTGACTATACAAAAGGTTGGCATATACAATAATAGGATGTTAATAGTGCATTTTTATAGGAGACCCTAACTAAAGATATCTTTATACGGCAACCTCTTGACTTCATCAACCCTTAATATACAAGCTATGTTTTTAAACTACAAAAAGCTATTTATAGACTTTGGCAAACTCCAATAGCTTGTTATACTGAACTTAACTCATTTTTTGCATCAATTGTCTTCATCAACTTCAAGTCTGATATCTTGTTATTTCTATGATAATAAAAAGGAAGTACCGGTGAATGTAGATGATATTATCGTTACAAACAATAATCTTATGGAGATCAAGGAATTCCTCAAGCAATTAGCTGCTTGATTCTCTATCAAGGATCTATGAACTTTAAGCTACTTTCTAGGAGTATAAGCAACATTCACATCTTTTGAATTCTTCTTATCTCAAACGAAGTATATTGAAGATCTACTATCAAAGACAAACATACAAAATGCCAAAGAAGTTGCTACTCTACTCTCTACTACTGAATCACTCAAATTATATGATAGCAACCCTACTATGGATCTCATATAGTACCGATATATACTTAGCTCCTCATAATACTTATCTCTCACATGTCTAAATATCTCATTTGTAGTCAATAAATTATCTTAATTCATGCATCGTCCCTTCACTATGCATTGGTCTATAATAAAACGAGTCTTGCAGTATCTAAAAGAGACTCTAAATCATAGACTTTTCCTTTTTAAATATTCATCACTTCATCTTCATACCTTCATCGATGTTGATTGGGCAAGTAACATTGTTGATAGAATATCTACGTTAGCCTATATTATCTTCTTTGGAATAAATCCAATAAGTTAGATTTCCAAGAAATAAAAAATAATTACAAGGTCCACTATTGAAGTTGAATACTAAGCCATTGTCACCACTGCTATAGAACTTAATTGGATCACTAACTTGTTGAATCTCGAATTTTGATGATGAAATCAATTAGTAAATTAATGATCTAATCCATGTGTTGAGATAAGTGATGCAGGACTAACTACGATCGTGAAAAAGTCAAAACAATTAAAGGAGAATCGAATGTTGGGCTAGAGTCAATGATCGAGCATCGAGCCGAATGAATCAGGGGATACACCAAAGGATCAGATGTTGCAATGAAAGCTCACCGGAAGTTCACCAAAAGCTCATCGGAAGATTGCTGGGAGCTCGTTGGAAGTTCATTGAGAGTTTGGTTAAATAATTGACATGTCAGAAAACTTAGATTGTATGTATCATAATTGTTCTACCCTTAACTATCGCAGTTAGGACTTTAATTTGAGTTAGTTTTAGAAGAAATTCTATTAACTTAATTAAGGGGCCAACTAGGCCAAAACAGGACTGAATTGGACTGGTTTGATGGCCCATTCAGCCACTTGGAGCGATATGGTGGCACTGCCCAAACTAGGTGGTGGAATCGCTTGAGGCTTGGCCTCCCAAGTGATCTAGGCGATAGTATCACCGGCCATTAATGCTTGCTGGCAATGTTACTTGCCAAGCAAGCAATGGTACCGCCAGAGCCCAATCTCCGAGGCTTTATCAAGCAGTAGTACTGCCAGACTAGGCGGTGGTACCACCTAGTGTCAATGTTAGTACCCAGGAAACTCGAGATGAGATACTTTTTTGCTCCATTTTTTAATCCATTGGGGCCTATAAATACCCCACTCTTTTTTCCATGAAAAAGTACGAAAGTATAAACAAAAGTCTTGAGATTTTGGGTTCTAAAAGTGTTAAGTGTCCTCCTCCTCCTTCTGTAGCTTTGTGATCATTCTAAGAGAGGTGTTAAGCTTATAAAGATTGTCTCCTAAACCTGTAAAAAGAAGAAAGAGTTGTAAGAGGGTAGTTAGTCTTCGCCCATTGAAGGAAGACCGTTAGTGGATGTCGGTGGCCTTAACAAAGGAGGAATCGGGAGTGGATGTACGTCACGATGACCGAACCACTATAAAATTAGTGTGCCTTCTCTTCTTTGCTATTTACCTACTTTGCGACTACTTTACATCTTCATCTCTCTCCTACGAACATCTTTAAGCTTAAACATCTTTTCGATACTATTTTATCGTATGAATTTTCATGATCAATGTAGTTCTCCAAAAGCACTAATTTGCCCCCTCCTCCACCCCCCCCTCTTGGTGCTGACTTGATCCTAACACAACCTGCTATAGAAACTTGACATCAACTCCAAATTCACTTATATAATATAATGTTATAATATCAATGCCACCTACCTATATACCAATTCAGTATTCCATTCATGCGTGAAACATATTGTCATCGACTTTCACTTCGTTGAAGATTAAGTTATCAAACATCAACTACGTGTTTCTTATGTATATACTACTGATCAACTAATAGACTCCCTCACAAAGCCTCTCCCTCATAAAACATTTCAATTACATCGAATCAAAATTGACATCCTTGATAAAAGCTTAATTTTGCATGGCCATGATAGAAGACCCTAATTTAATTAATCATGATAGATGCAATATTAGATTTGAATAATTAATTTAATTATGATTTGAGTGATTGATTAAGGAAAATCTATTCCTCAAAACATGTATAAATACTCTATCTCTTTAGTAAATAAAAATCATCTCTTTTATAGTATATTCCTTAATTCAATAATAGCAATCTTGTTATCCATAAAATTGTTGATGCTATCGGTATCAATCAAAATAATAATAGATTGATGCTTCAAAAAGTCTTCTACTTTCATAGTTTGAGGAGTAGAATAGTTAACTAATGCATGAATAGTATATGTGATAAGTTTAATAATCTCATTATTATCAGTACGTTTATGATCAGATTCTATAGCCTCAATCTCTGATTTCTTCTCAATCGATTCAATCATCAAAAAAATTTTCTTACTTACAACAATGTTCTCTAATCCACTTTTCATCACAATACCAAGACAAACCCTTTACTAATATTTCTTTGAGTTTCTCTAGTTTAATCTTCTAGTATTATGATTCTAATTATGAATGGTTGAAGTAGTTGACTTGTTGATCACTTATTTATTAACACTCCTAGATTGATGATTCTTTATGTTAATTTTTTCTTTATGCAATCTTGTAAAAGAAATTACAACGGTTATAGTGCAAGATAGTGAGCCTTAACTTCACAACGAATGTCTGAATTAAGACATTCAATGAATGTTCTCACCAATTACCTTTTAGATCAATCTTTAGTCTAATTTGATAATCATTTAAATCGACTTTGATACTCCAACACAGTAGAAGTTTAGCAAATCTTGATAAGCTACCCATCAACATTCTCATATTAGGATGGTCTAAACCGAACAAGAAGCCCTTTCTTAAATTGTTCCCATAAGAGAATCCCATTACAGGTTTCGTACTAATTATACCATTGAATAGTATCTCCATCTAGTTGGATTGAAGCTATTTTTACTTTAGAATCTTATGAAGTTTTATGAAAGTAAAAAAAATTCTCTGTTCTAGAAATCCAATTAGTTGGATCTCTATCTTCCCATATAGGAAATTCTACTTTCATGGAAGGGTAGTCATTATTATGCTATTGATAGTCTCTTCTTGTGACTTCAGATCGATCTAATTGTTTACTGGCAAAACCCAAACTTTCATCTTGCTGATTTCGCTAAAACTCCCAAGCAAACTCTTTTTGAAATTATTAAGAGTTTATTGTAGTCTGCTCTTAATTTTTATTTCTAAGGTGAAGTTGTTGGCGACGTAGGTGTCAAAGACCTATGATGTCATTAAAGAGGAGATTGAGGGAAGGTTAAGAAAACCCATAATCGACGGTGATCAGGGAGTTGTCCAACAGACTTAAAGATGATAGCGAGGACCTTGCTTTGAAGCAACTGGGCTCTTTCAAGGCTCTGATACTAGATAATAATACCTTAAGGCTTTATTCATAAAAAGAGACAGAGATTTAAAAGAATTAATCTCTTTTCGATTGCTTTAAAGGATCAACCTCCAAATTGACCAAAGACTCTAAGTTATATTTATTACTCGAGAAAAATAGTTAAAGACATTATATATATATATATATATATATATATATATATATATATATATATATATATATAAAGTTGTTTAATCCTTAATCAATTAGGACTAGAATTTCTAACAAATAAATAAATAAAACAGGCAATCCCTAATTTACTATATCAAGGGTCTTCTACCATAATTAAAAAAAATAAATAAATAATAAAAATTAATATTAATTTCTTAAAATTTAGGAGTTCTAAAATTAAGAAATCCTAGATGATGATGATGATGATGATGATCCCTCTCCGTAGCTACACCTCCGCCCACCCTCTCCCTCTCCATAGCTACACCTCCGCCCACCACCTCTCGAGCCTCGCGATCCAAGGTGATCTTCAAGCCCTCAAGAATTAGTATAAAAACGATTAAAACTAAGGAAGACAGTGATCGCAAGCCATTTGAGAGGTTCTGGAAGGGGTATTCTCCGGGATTGGACACATCCTTTATTACAACTAACCGCTCGATTCAAACAGCAGTTGTTTTGCATCCCATCGGACGGTCTTTGGAGACTAATGGACATGTAAGTCCTGACCCACTTTGCTCATGCAGTATGTAGACTGGAATGACGAGATTGTCCATAACCTTCATCATATTGCCATGTCAATTTTGCACTTCAAATGTTCAGTTGTATTTAAGCTCCACAAATTATCTAAAGTGGAAGAATGCTTCTCATGAAACCCTTCACATATTCTTTTTTTTCTTGGTTCAAAATCATACGACCAATCCCACTTACTATTGATGCAGTTTATTGGAGTGAATCAAGTATTGATACTTTGGATGATGAATGATAAAACTTGGGAGTTGTGCTTGGAATATAACGGTTCCACTAAAGAGTGCAACATCCAATACTTGCTGCAGCTGAATTGGAATGTCATCTCCATGCTTTATGAATGCTTAAGCAACAGGATTTGCTTTACTTATTATTATATCACTAAGATGTGATAAGATTAGATGTGTCTTGCAGTTCTAAAAGTCATGGTTTTTAAGACTTCCAACTAACCTTAGCAAATAATATAGGATGAATGTATGGCCAACTACATAAAACATTAACAGATTTAAAGCTCTTCATTATGAACGCATTCATACGTTAAACGATTACGTACTCGGTGTAGTACACGAGGATGCTGGAGTCGTAGGTGGCGATGTCCCATGACTGGACGGCGGCCATGGTGGCCATGGAGACCAATCTGAGGACGAGTAGGAAAGCAGGGTGGACGACTCTCCAGCAGCTCATCCAGAGCTGCTCGTAGCTCACATGGCGCCTCTCGGGGAGCTCGGCCTCGCCGTCCGCTACGACGACGATCAGTAGACTCTCGTACTCGGATCGGTCGTTGACCCCTCGACGGCCGCCGCCTTCGCTCCGCCTGATCATACACAGGGACGCCCAGATGGCCCCGACGACGATGGCCAGGCAAGCAGAGTCGTACCAGCGTATCACCAGCGCCATTGCTGGTTGCAGATACAAGGAAGGGCGGCGAGATCTTCTTCTAAGGCCAAGGTTTGGTTGCCAAAGGAAAGGTTGGAGCATGAGTTCTCACTCAATGAGGAAGCTGGTAGTTTTGACCGTGTGGTGACTGCAACACGTTTCTTCGTTCCTAGTTTACTATATATACATATATATACATATCTATGTAAATATATATATACATATATAATCGCATGGATCTAAAGGATCTTCTTCAATAATACACTATTATTCTTCTGACATTACAGAAGTGTGACCGCTAGGGGCAAAAGGGAATTCAAAAGATGAACCATTTAAACTTTATTTGAACCCAAATATCCGAACATTTCCAGTTTGATATGACCAAACTCACCATTACAAGTCTACTTGTCACCGTGTCGGACTCGTTGACTGACTGATACTATAAATAAGAATAAAAATGAATAAAACTGGTCTCATCTACCACAGAGAATATAAAGAATCAAAGTTGCAAGGAGTACATGATTAAATCGAAAGTTTTTTATTCAACCTGTCAGTGGTGTGGAGTCTTTCTCCCATTCTTATTAAGCTATCACTCCGGCCACGTGGTTTGTTATGATTGTTTGATCAACCCATAAGTATCTGTCTTACCTGTACTAGGGACCGTCCGATGCGTCTGATTGCAAGCTTCAATTTTAATTCTTTCGTTATGTAGGCTTCATTAAGTCCGTAAGTCCACCTCAAGTAAATTGTAGTTGAAGGGTGCAGTTGGTACATTGAGTTAATTGTATCAATTCGACCGGATATGTAATTTGTTGTAACGGAGAGATTTCATTGGATAGAAATTGAAACTGATGCTGAAGTGCCAACGAAGAACCTTAACAACAAAGAGAATTCTCTTTGGAGATTTAACAAAACTGTAGACACACGCTTTTTATTTTGAAATAATTAACTGTTTATAAATTTTCAGGAAGGGTGATAAATAATTTTAATTCATATTGATTGAAGAATAAAAGAATCAATGTCTTAAGTCGGTTGTATAAGACATTCAAGTAACATATATTTTCTTTTGAGATAATAAAAGCTCTTCCTAGACTTTGAAGAGAAAAGTTTCTTTAAATATTATTTTCATAATTGATGCAGCCTTTTAGTCAGTCGTGAAAATATGAATCGATCTCACTAATTTCATCGTTAATAAAGCATGATAACCTAAAAGCGGACCTCGCCCAAATTAGCTATCTAAATAAGGAATCCTCAAAATTATGTGAATGCTCCTCTATGATAATTTTAAAATAGAATAAAAAAGGTATAAAATAAGATTAAAGTTGATGTGAGATAGTTTCTTTAATCCCTAAAAAGACCCTTGTATAGTATTAAAAATTCTTAATCATTAAGAACCTAAGATTATATAGCTCTAACTTGAGATAAGATATATTAAAGATCTAATTAGTTTCTGACTTAAAAAAATTTAGAAAATAACTTTGATGATAGAAACTCATATAATTATCTTTATCTAGGTCGTTTGTTCTTACCTATATAATCTTAAGATCTCCTAAGAAACATATCATGAAATCACATTAGCATCATATCCTCTTGATTAATCCCTGTTCTACCTATCATAGTAGTCTTATAAAAATGAGAAAAGAGAAAGAGTCAAACTTTCTTGCAAAACTACGTATGGTGCTTCCACGTATTAGGTGCCCTATTTTATTATGACATCCAAAGGTATATATAATCTATCCCTAATTTATGATACTTTCAATTTCAATCCTGACATTAAAATTTTTTATATTATATTTAATTAGTATAATTGATATCAAAATCATATTATTAAGATCTAAGTTATCATTTATCATTAAAGAAATTAGATTGATTGATTATTTTTATATTCAGATTATTATTATTTTTTTAATTAACCTTCACCATATGATGCTTCCATCATGCGATTTATTTGCAATGTGCCCTTACACTTAAAGGTTAGCTTTATGTATCGTTCAAGCACTAGGATCATCTTAAGTTTCTCCCTCGAGCTTGCTTACTTATGAGTGATGTAAGATACGTATGAGAGAAACTAAGAATTACTAGTCATAGGTGCCTTGCAAGTCAATCACGTGAGTGATGACACGTGTGACTTGACATGCAGTCTTTTAACTTATTATTATTATTTGGTATTTTATCACTTTATATTACTTGTTGCATGAATATATTGTGATGTCTATGGATTTGTGCAATAGGAATCAGATTATGATGATATGTGTGTGACCCTCTAGGCCTAATATCGAGCTAACCATGAGTCATATCTGTCAGAACTCCTTATGACTCAGTGAATTATTATCTCCATAATAATTTATTCGACTCATCGATTGCGGACGTACTAGGACACTACGTCGCAGTCCCCAAATGATATAGGCGAATTTAATCCATTGAACCTATCTGTCCTCAATTACTGTGTACCTATAGCCCCTCATCCATTTAGTATTCCATATACCGTATACCGGGTATGGTGCTATCAGACCTATATGGTTTCAACTCGAATCTTGCTCTAATCGGATTTTCTCGGAGAACTCTTTCTTTCTCAATCCGAATGACCCTGGCTAGAGATTTGTTTGAGCAAGAACACATGAAATATTTCTCTCATAACACTAAGAGTGGATGATCTCTATCGACACTCAATAGCCATCGTAATGTTGACTACCACTCCCGATGACTGGTTGTGTTAAATCTAAAACTATAGGCCAATAAGACCGGTATTAAAGAATAGAGTACTCATGTAGGACATCCTTGGTATCTCAAGTCTAAGGACCAGGTACACCACTGGGATAATAGAATCATTGTTTGACAATGAGGTATTATTAACCATCCAACATTCCGTGAGTAGATCAATCAATGACTCATTCTCTAATGAGCACCTACACTATATCCCTAGTGTCCCCACACGAGCAGCTATGAGACTAACTGCATCCATCATATGGATGGGTATACAGCACACTAGTCTGTTCGGTTATTTCGATGTCCCTCTTGAGTAACCTATGACCGGGATTATTTAGGATCTGTGTTTAAAGGCGAATTAGTCTTGTTATCATGATCGAGGCCAAATGACCATTTAGTTATTGGTACTAAATGGGTCTTTAGAAATAAGCAAGATGAATTTGGTATCGTGGTTAGAAACAAGGCTAGATTAGTAGCCAAGAGTTTCAACCAAGAAGAAGGTATCGATTATGAAGAAAACTTCACTCTTGTGGCACGACTAGACGCCATAAGGATGCTCCTTGCCTATACTAGTAGTAATAATTTTAAGTTATTTCAAATGGATGTTAAAAGTACTTTTCTTAATAGCTTTATTTCTGAAGAAGTTTATGTTGAACAACCTTCTGGATTTGAGAATGATAACTTTTCAAATCATGTATTTAAATTGACTAAAGCTCTCTATGGATTAAAACAAGCCCCGAGGGCTTAGTATGAGAGACTTAGCGACTTACTTATCCGAAATAATTTTTCTAAAGGAAAGATTGATACTACATTGTTTATTAAAAATTTTGAGAATAATTTTTTTATTATTTAAATTTATATTGATGATATTATTTTTGGTTCCATAAATGAATCTTTATGTGAATCATTTGCCAAAAGTATGAGCCAAGAATTTGAAATGAGTTTAATGGGTGAATTAACCTTCTTTTTAGGCTTACAAATTAAACAAGTCAATGATAGTATTTTTATTAGTCAAATAAAACATGCACTAGGCTTATTAAAACGATTTAATATGGATAATTCAAAAGTTATCAATACTCTTATGAGTTCCTCCACTAAGTTAGACATTAACGAAAGTAGAAAAAGCTTATTAACAACCACTAGAATGCAATCATACTCATGCTGTGTTCTAGGAAAACCAAGAACAAAATCCACTGAGATATCCTCCCAAGAAGCATTAGAAATAGGAAGGGGTTGGTATAAACCAATATTTTGCACTCCTTCTTTGGCCTTTTGATAAATATAACATCTTTTCACAAATTTAGGAACATCCTATTTTATATTAGGCCAAAAGTATTTTTCTTTAACAAGTGCTTTTATTTTATCTCATTTAAAAGATCCTCCAAGCCCACTATTAGGCCAAAGGTCCTATTCAACCAAGAAACAATTAATAAAAATCTGGTGAGATTATAATAAACCCCACTTAGCTGTCTCTATCTTATAAAGAAGAGTGGCTAGGGTTTATATTTGGGTCTTTGGGCTTCCTAGCAACCGCCCCCTCCCGTCCCCCTCTTTTTACTGGGCCAGTCGGCTAGGGTTGAAGGCAAAAGGGATAACTCACTTAGGAAGTACTCCCTAGGGCTAGGGTTTAGAGCCCTATATAAGCATGTAGCCTCCATTTTTTAGAACAAGATCTATCTACAATTGCAACCATATAGCTAATTTTTATGAGGGTGGAACCCCTATAGAGTTCCAAGGATTGATCCCCCATAAAGATCAATCTACATAGAATTCCATCTAGGGTTCTATCATTTAGTATCATATCAGTGATCTTGTTGCATTTGTTGCCACCCTATCACGAACGGTCATCGCGCACCCGCAACAACTTCGTTCAACAAATCGTTCGTCGCTCTCATCTACATGTACAGTTGCTTAGCAGCATGTTTTGTCTTAGTTTCAAGTTATTTTTCTTGTAAAAATGTAAGTTCGAATAAGTTGTAGTGCTATAAAGTGACCACTCATCGAACCGAGCAAAACAGCCCAAAATAGCTCCATTTTCGTGTGCCACGGGCTGTTTTCTGTAGTCCGCTTCTGCTCACAAAACGTCAGCCATCTCAACCCCTTGGAACCACCCAGGTGGCACAAGGCTAGATGGGGCTTCGGTATAGTATCGGGCGTTGAACAATCTTTCGCAAGTTCGCACGTTACCTTGACGGGAACTTATTGTCACGCCCGGCACCCGGTGAGCAGTTGTTTGTGGACTTATAGTTATTCGTTCAACCTTCTAAAGTCCCTATTTTCCCCCTCTCCCTCTTTTCTCTTGTGCACGTAAGGTGCTCACTGAATTGCTTGTAAAGCTTCCCCTTTTCGCAAGACGTCGGGACTTATCCGTCGCTCGTTCTTCGAACTAATCAACTTTCTCTTTTTACAGGTCCTTTGGGACATGCGAGAGGTTGTAAGTGGGCTGACCTTTGCGGACACAAATCGCAAGGGTGAAGCATGACTTAGGCAACGTAAGCTAAGTTCGCGTCTTTGCCATAAGGGTGCCTCGCGACTTAGGCAACGCAAGCTAAGTTTGCATCTTTGCCGCAAGGGTGCCTCACGCCTTAGGCAAATCCAGCTAAGGCCGTGACATTGTGGTATCAGAGCGGGCAAGCACTTTGAGCGAGCAATGAAGGAACTTTGCAACATCGCCATGGCAAAGCATCGTGGTAAATCAAGCAAGATGAGGCAAGTCGGACCCTTACCCCAAGCAACCATAGGTGGGCTGCATGTGCACACTCGCTCTCATGCTGTTGGAGCTGCTCAAGAGGAGCACGAAAGCAAAAATGATGAGTGAGAAGTTGGCTACTCTTCATGAGCAGAGGAGGCGTAATCTGGAGCGCCAATCGGGAAAAAGAGTTACAAGGAGAGACTTACAATGACATAAACCCGCTTAGATATTCTTGAAGTGAGCTTGGAGGAACTTTACCATGGCTAATAAAGGCTTGTTGGGGTAGAGAGCTCGCAAGAAGAAGTAAAGTCTAGGATCGACAAGGTTGAGGCCCTAGTCGATTGATTGTCAGATGACACCAAAGACTCCGTACAACACTTGCAAGAAGTTGTGGCGGAACTCACTTCAAGGGTGACCATGCTCACAAGAGCGCTAAATACGGAAGGAAGCAACACCTGCGTTACACCACCACAAAACTTGAGGGCACCCGAGCCTCATGGTTATGGAGCGGCCAGAGATACCAAAGAGCTCGAGAATTTTCTATTCGACATGGAACAATACTTTCGAGCTACGAGGCCTGATTCTGAAGAAACCAAAGTTTCCATAGCAATCATGTATCTGAACGGAAATGCAAAACTTTAGTGGAGAACCCATTGGGAGGAGATCCAATAAGGTCGGTGTCAAGTTGACGCATGGGAGGAATTGAAGCAGGAGTTGAGAACTTAGTTCCTACCGGAGAACACCGAGTTCATCGCAAGAAGGAAGTTGAGACAACTCTGCCAAAATACTTCCATCCGAGACTACGTGAAGCAATTTTCTGCGCTAATGCTGGACATCCAAGACATGTTCGAGAAGGATAAGCTGTTCAGCTTCCTTGATGGTTTGAAGCCATGGGCGCAACAAGAACTACATCGAAGGAATGTCGCTGATTTGATCGGGACAATTGCTGCTGTAGAAAGGCTCACTGACTTCGTTACCTCCGAAGACCCGGGAAGAAGGAAACAATCTTCAAGCAATCACCCTCCAAAATATTCTCAAGGGAAGGAGCTCGCGGGCGAACAAAAGAAGAAGAGTTCCCACAAAGGGCCAAGCCTGAAAGGCAAGGCCCCGAAACCTGTCGGATGCTTCTTGTGCGGAGGGCCGCACATGGTGAGGGAGTGCCCAATAAAACAAGTACTTAATGCTTTAACAGCTTCCATTCACCCCCCCAAATCGGATAAGGGTAAGGCTGTCGCTCTCAGTTCCAGTAGTTCTAAAGCCAACAGCGACGATGAGGAGTCGCAAGGACCCCGGATGGGAGCGATGCATTTATTGAACGTCATACGGGGTTAAGTGGGGGAGAATACGAAGGCAAAGCTATGAAAAGCAGGAAGTGGTGAGCTGATGTACGTAGACATCAAGCTAAATGGCCAAACAACCTGTGCAGTGGTGTACACGGGTGCTACCCACAACTTCATTGTCGATCGAGAAGCAAAGTGACTTGGGTTGATCTTGGAGAAGAGCCCAAGTCGAATGAAGGCGATGAATTCGGAGGCCAGGTGAATCTCTGGGTTGATGAAGGGAGTTCTCATCAAGATTGGAACATGGAGCGGGAACACCAACATGTTAGCGGTGCCATTGGACGACTTCTAAGTGATTCTTGGAATAGAGTGCATGCACGCGGCGAAGTTGGTGCTAATGTCGTTCCTAAACTCCCTATGTATGATGGGAGGTGATGACCCCTCCGTGGTTCCCATCTCTCAGAGAGGAACCAATGAACCCCAACATATATCGGTATTGTAACTGAAGAAAGGGGTGCAAAAAGGTGAATTAACATTCGTGGCTACTATGAAGCTAGAGCCACTCGATGAGAAGGTCATTCAAGAACCTGTTGCGGTGGAAAATGTCCTGAAAGAGTTCAATGACATTATGCCACCCGAGTTGCCGAAGACTCTTCCACCACGTAGAGGCATGGATCACAACATCGAGCTGGAGCCAGAAGTGAAGCCTCCAGCGAGACCACCCTACCGCATGCCCCCGCCAGAGTTGAAAGAACTCAGGAAGCAGTTAGGTGAACTGCTAAGCGATGGTCTCATTCGTAGCTTTAAAGTATCATTCAGAGCTCCAATTCTCTTCCAGAAGAAACAAGATGGGAGCCTCCAACTATGCATCGATTACCGAGCCCTCAACAAAGTGATAGTGAAGAACAAGTATCCCATCCCGCTCATCGTGGACTTGTTCAACCAGTTGGGCAAAGCCAAGTATTTCTCAAAACTCGACCTTAGGTCGGGGTATTGGCAAGTGTGCATTGTTGAAGGCGATGAAGTGAAGACTACCTGTGTGACCATGTATGGAGCATTTGAGTTCTTAGTGATGCCTTTTGGCTTAACCAACGCTCCAGTCACGTTCTATACTCTCATGAATCAGCTATTCAAGGAGTATTTGGATAAGTTTGTGGTCGTCTACTTGGACGATATCATCGTCTACAGTCAAACACTCGAGGTGCATGTCAAGCACCTTCGGACAATTTTCAAGGTTCTCAGGGAGAACACATTATTCGTAAAAAGAGAGAAATGCTATTTTGCTCAAATAGAGATCTTATTCTTGGGCCATCGAATCAGTGATGGTTTCATTCAGATGGACAAATCAAAAGTGCAAGCAGTTGCAGAATGGCAAACTCTAAAGAAGGTGCTAGAGTTGAGATCCTTCCTTGGTTTCGTCAACTACTATCGACGCTTCATAGCAGGGTATTTGAAGCATACAACTCCACTGACGGAGTTGCTGAAGAAGGAGCAGCCTTGGAAGTGGTCAGACAAATGTAAAATAGTATTCCAAGATCTGAAGGCTGTTATTCTGGAAGAATCGGTACTCAAATTGTCGGACTATGGAGAGCCTTTTGAAGTCCATACAGATGCTTCAGACTTCGCCATTGGGGGAGTACTCATGCAGGAGGGTCATCCGGTGGCTTACGAGAGCCACAAGCTCAATGAGACTGAGCGGTAGTATCCAGTGCATGAGAAGGAGATGACAGCGGTGATCCATTGTCTATAAGTTTGGTGACACTACCTTCTCGGATTGCGATTTGTGCTGAGGACAGACAACATCGCTTTGAGCTATTTCCAAACACAGAAGAAACTTTTTCTAAAGCAAGCACGATGGTAGGACTTCCTAGCTGAATTTGATATGGCAATGGAGTACAAGCCCGGAAAGGCAAATGTCATAGCCGATGCATTGAGTCGGAAAGTGGAGCGCGTGAATGCTATATAATTGGAGGGCAGAGGCCATGCAAGTTAGTTGCACTCCAACTTCCTTTCCAGGATCAAGGATGGACTGTATAGTGACCCCAAGGCAATTATCCTGATGCAACTCATCAAAGAAGGCAAGGCACGATGATTTTGGGTCCAGAAGGGACTCGTGTACACAAAAGGGAATAGGGTTTATATTCCTCGAGTGGACAATTTGAGGCGTGAACTCTTAAGAGAGTCATGATTCCCTTTGGGCTGGACACCCAGGTATTTATCGAATGTTGGCTCTCGTGGAGAGGGCCTTCTACTAGCCGAAGATGGGGACTGATGTGGAGGAATATGTTCGAACGTGCCTTACTTGTTAATAATACAAGGCGGAACAACAGAAGCCGGTGGGACTTTTGGAGCCGTTGCTCGTACCAGAAAGGCCATGGGAGAGCATTTCTTTTGACTTTATATCAAGCTTGCCACTAGTAGGGAGACTCGGATCGATACTCGTGGTAGTCGATCGATTTTCAAAGTATGCAACTTTCATTGTTGCTCCCCTACACTATTCAACAGAGGAGGTGGCTAAGCTGATGATGAAGGATGTGGTGAAGTATTAGGGAGTCCCACACAATATCATTAATGATCGAGATGCTCGGTTCCTGGGATGATTCTGGACCGAGCTATTCAAATTGTTAGGATCCAAGTTATACTTCTCTACAAGCCTCCACCCCCAGACGGATGGCCAAACCAAGTGGATAAACTCACTCCTGGAGTAATATCTTCGGCACAACGTGAGTGCCAACCAATGAAATTGGGTGAAGTTGTTAGACATTGCCCAATTCTCCTACAATTTGCAGCGAAGCTCTACGTCCAACAAGAGCCCCTTCAAGATCATTACAGGACAACAACCGTCAACTCCTCATACCATGACAATTGGGTATACTAGGAGTAGTCCATCAGCCTACCACTTCGCAAAGGAGTGGCACTGAAATGCAGATATTGCGCGGGCTTACTTGGAGAAGGCGACAAAAAAGGATGAAGAAGTGGGTAGACTTGGGAAGACGACCGCAAGAGTTTAAAGTCGGTGATTTAGTGTTAGTAAAGCTCCAACTAGCATCACTCCAATTCTTTAGGAACAAAGTCCACAAAGGATTGGTGCGCAAGTATGAAGGGCCCTTCCCAATTATCAGCAAGGTAGGCAACGTCTCCTATAAGTTGCAACTGCTAGCGTGGTTCAAAATTCACAACGTTCTTCACGCCAACAACCTAAAAGCCTATCACTCAGATCCGCAAGATGCTTCTCGAAGTGTTCCAACTCAGCTACCCCCCACCAGAGTCTCCTACGAGAAGTGAGTTGAAACCACTTTAGTGGATCACAAGATAAAGCTACCCAATGGAGCTGAGTAGATCGAGCACTTGGTGAAGTGGCAAAAGCTTCCCCGAACTGAAGCCAGTTGGGAGCCTGAAGATGCCCTGCGACATAAAGAAACAATTATCAACAACTACCAACAAGCGTCGATGAGGGCGTCAACAGTTTAAGTGGAGGAGAATGTCACGAACGGTCGTCGCACACCCGCAACAACTTCGTTCAACGAACCGTTCATCGCTCTCATCTACATGTACAGCTACTTGGCAGTATGTTTTGTCTTAGTTTTGAGTCATTTTGCTTAAAAAAATGTAAGTTCGAACAAGTTGCAGTGCTACAAAGCGATCGCTCACTGAACCGAGTAAAACAGCCCAAAACAACTCCGTTTTCATATGACACGGGCTATTTTCTACAGTCTGCTTCCACTCATAAAACGTCAGCCATCTCAGCCCCTTGGAACCATCTGGGTGGCACAAGGCTGGATGGGGCTTCGGTATAGTATCGGGCGTTGAACAATCTTTCGCAAGTTCGCACGTTACCTTGACGGGAACTTGTTGTCGCGCCCGGCACCCGGTGAGCAGCTATTTATGGACTTGCAGCTATTCGTTCAACCTTCTAAAGTCCTTGTTTTCCCCCTCTCCCTCTTTCCTCTTGTGCGTGAAAAGTGCTCGCTAAATTGCTTGTAAAGCTTCCCCTTTTCGCGAGATGTCAGGACTTTCCGTCGCTCATTCTTCGAACTAATCAACTTTCTCTTTTTACAGGTCCTTCGGGACCTACGAGAGTTTGCAAGTGGGCTGATCTTTGTGGACGCAAATCGCAAGGGTGAAGCACGACTTAGGCAATGCAAGCTAAGTTCATGTCTTTGCCGCAAGGGTGCCTCACGACTTAGGCAACACAATCTAATTTCGCGTCTTTGCCGCAAGGGTGCCTCACGCCTTAGGCAATTCCAGCTAAAGCTGTGACAACCCCTACCGCCCACCGCTAGCCAAGCAATTCCCACAATTTCTCTTGACGTCGCCATCTCTACCATCATCTTCTGATGTAGATCAAATCAATCTACTGCCATCACCTCCAATTGCATCAAGAGATCTGGTATTCTCCTATCACCAATACCTTTTGCTACTGTAATTTTCCATTCAAAATACCAAGAAGAAGTCTTTTTATCTATCCCGTGCTGCGAAATCCTTTCGCCATAAAAGTTATCATCTTTGCAAATGAAGGATTGCTGCAAAAAATTTCAGTCGCATATTGTTGCCTTTAACCGATCTATTTGCTATCCTTTTTGAACGAAATTTCTTATACACTTCATAGATCGTCTTGGGTTCCATCTGAGATTGATCTATTGTGAAATTCATCTCTAAAAAGTTCTTATGTTGCTGTAAATTTTCATTGCAATACTGAAGCTCTCAGCCCCCCCTACTATTAGCTAAGCCCCTGCACTAAAAATTTGACAAGATAAGAGCTTCGGGAGCGATCTACGATGGGGTTACATTCGCATTGCAACGAGCCATAGAGCCGCGAGCATTGTTGTAAAAAAGGGAGACTTCTTATGATTGAACCAGTAGAAAAAGAGGTCATTGAACATCCAGAAGAGTGCCATGAACATAAAGAAGAAGATATGAAAGAAAAGCCACAACCGATCGACTTTATGATACACGCGTTAGCCAGTTACTCAAACCCGCAAACGATGAAAGTTAGAGGCCTTCTTAAACAACAACCGATCACTATTCTCATCGACACGGGCAACACTAATAACTTCATAAATAGTAAAGTTATTAATCAGATAGCATTCCATATCGAAGGTTGCAGCAAGTTCGATGTAAAGGTCACTGACGGTAGAATCCTAAAGTGCGACCAAAGATGCCCACAGGTGAAACTATTACTACAAAACCAAGAAATTATCGCCAACTTCTTCCTCCTACCAATTGATGATTATGAGGCCGTGCTTGGTATAGAATGACTGATGATACTATATGACATCTCTCGGAACTTTTTCAAATTAATTATGAAATTCTATTGCAAAGGCAAATAGATCATTCTATGCGGGAAGTGCAGAAGCAACGTAACCACTATTTCGACCCAACGAATGGAGAAAATTTTACATAAGATAAATGGTGGCTTTTTTATGCATCTCTAGCAGCAACCAAAGGGGAAGAAAATAGAAATTGAAGATCAAAATCTTGCCCAATTGCTTGTTGAATTAGCCGACATTTTTGTTGAACCGTGCGATCTTCCTCCTATTCGGTAACATGACCATCAGATCCCAATTCTTTCATGGAAACCATTAGCGAACACTTGGTCGTACCATTATCCTCACCTACAGAAGGATGAAATTGAAAATATTATAAAGGAGATGCTTGAAAAAGGGGTGATTCAGCCAAGTTGTAGCCCTTATTCTACTAGTTATAGGTGCCCTGCAAGCTAATCACTAGAGTGATGGCACGTGTGACTTGACACGCAGTCTTTTTTCTTATTATATTTTAGCATTTATCACTTTATATTGCCTATTGTATATATGCATATATATATTGTGATGTCCTTGGATCTGTGCAATGGAAATCAAATCGTGATGAGATCATGATAATGAGATTGATTCACCTTTAAACACAGATCCTAAATAATCTCGGTCATAGGCTACTCGAGAGGGACATTGAGATAATCGGATAGACTAGTGTGATATATACCCATCCATACGATGGATGCAACTGGTCTCAAAGCTACTCATGTGGGGACTCTAGGGATACAATACAGGTGCTCATTAGGGAATAAGTTCACTGATTGATATGCTTATGGAATGCTGAATGGTTGATGATACCTTATTGTCAAACAACAATTTCGTAGTCCCAATGGTGTATCTGCTCCTTAGACTTGAGATATCAAGGATGTCCTGTATGAGTGCTCCACTCTTTGATACCAGACTTATAGGTTTGGATGTCCCAGATCTAGCACAGTCGGTCATCGGGAGTGGTAGTCAACCTTACAAGTGGTATTGAGTGTCGATAGAGGATCATCCACTCTTGGTGTCATGAGAGGAATGTCACATGTGTTCTTGCACAAACAAATCCCTAGCTAGGGTCATTCGGGTTGAGAGAGAAAGAGTTTCCCAGGAGAATCCGATTAGAGCAAGACTCGAGTAGAAACCGTATGGGTCTGACAGTATCATACCTGGTATTCGGTCTCTAGGATATTAGATGGATGAGGGACTATAGGTATATGGTAACTAAGGATAGATAGGTCCAATGGATTGGATTCTCCTATATCGTCTGGGGACTACGGTGATATGGCCTAGTACGCCCACAATCGATGAGTCGAGTGAATTATTATGGAGATAATAATTCACTGAGTCAGAAGGAGTTTTGATATGCATGACTTACGACCAACTCGATATTGGGCCTAAAGGGTAACACACATATGGTAAGCATTGTGATGAGTAGAGGTCCGGATATGAGATATCCGTCGGAGCTCCTATCTTATTGGATATTCAATAAGCTCCTGAATTATTAGATCCTATGGATGAGATCCAATAAGAGCCCATGAGAGATTATTAGATAAAGATCCACTAATCTAAGAGGCTTGGGTAGTTGGATGGAGATCTAATACCCAATAGGGGAGGATCCATTAGGGTTAAGTTGACAGGAGACCTCTATAAATAGAAGGGTTTCAATAGTTTATAAGCTAGAGCTTTTTTGTTTTCTCTCATATTCTCCTCTCCCTCTCCATCTCAGAGCAGGCCTAGAGTTTTGATGAGTATCATCGCAGTCCTACTGTATAGATCACCGCTAGAGAGGAGGTCGCTTGACCTCCTTCACCCTCTCTTAGAAATCTATAGAGATTCAGTGATATACGATCTCCCTAGGTAACACAATCTATCTCACACGTGGTTTTCTATTTCGTGGATTTTTGCACACCAATCTTTGTATGATGATGAACATATCTTTAAGAATTGGAGATTTTGTATTATGTTCTTCCGCTGCGCATATGATGCCGCCCCTAAGATTTCCCAACATATTCCTCATCGGTGCTACTTGCACACAAGAAGGACAAAACTTAGTGAATGTGCATCGACTACCAAGCTTTAAATATCCTTACCATCAAGGACAAGTACCCAATACCAGTAGTGGATGAACTTCTTGATGAGTTAAAAGGAGCTCGAGTCTTCACGAAGTTGGACCTCCGATCCGGTTACCACCAAATTCAGGTATGTGAAGATGACATTCCAAAAACTACATTCCGCACACATAACGACCATTATAAATTCTTGGTAATACCTTTTGGACTCACTAATGCCCCTTCAACCTTCCAAAGTCTCATGAACAATATTTTTTGGAGCTTTCTTCGTAAATTTATGATAGTATTTTTCGATGATATTCTCATTTACCGCCCTTCTCTTGAGACTCACTTTCAGCATTTACGAGTTATTTTGATGATTCTTCGGGAGAATACTCTTTTTGTTAAGCAGTTAATGCTAGTTATAGGTGCCCTACAAACCAATCACGTGAGTGATGGCACATGTGATATAAAACACATTGTTTTTTCTTATTATATTTTAGTATTTTATCAATTTATATTATTTGTTGCATATATATATATTGTGATGTCCATGGATTTTTGCAATGGGAATCAGATTGTGATGAGATCACGATAATGAGACCTATTCACCTTTAAACACATACCCTAAATAATCCTAGTCATAGGTTACTCGCAAGGGACATCAAGATAACCGGATAGACTAGTGTGTTATATACCCATCCATATGATGGAGGCAGTTGGTCTTATAGCTACTCATGTGTGGACACTAAGGTTACAATACAGGTGCTCATTGGAGAATGAGTTCATTGATTGATCTGCTCACGGAATACTAGATGGTTGATGATGCCTTATTATCAGACAACGATTCTGTAGTCTTAGTAGTGTATCTGGTCCTTAGACTTGAGACACCAAGGATATCCTGTATGAGTACTCTACTCTTTGATACCAGACTTATATGTTTGGAAGTTCTAAATCTAGTACAACAGATTATTGGGAGTGACAGCCAACCTTATGAGGGCTATTGAGTGTCGATAGAGGATCATCTGCTCTCGGTATCATGAGAAGAATATCTTGTGTGTTCTTGCTCAAACAAATTCTTGGCCAAGGTCATTCGGATTGAGAGAGAAAGAGTTCTCCGGGAAAATTCGATTAGAGCGAGACTCAAGGAGAAACCATGTGAGCCTAACAGCACCATGCCCAGTATATGGCCTTTAGGATATTAGATAGATGAGGGACTATAGGTCCACGGTAATTGAGGACAGATAGGTCCAAAGGATTGGATTCCCTTGTATCGTTTGGGGATTACAGCGTAGTGGCCTAGTACATACTTAGTCGATGAGTCGAGTGAATTATTATGGAGATAATAATTCACTGAGCCAAAAAGAGTTCTAACAGGTATGACTCATGGCCAGCTCAATATTGGGCCTAGAGGGTCACACACATATGGTAGGTGTTGCGATAAGTAGAGGTTCATATATGAGATATCCGTTGGAGCTCCTATCTTATTGGATATCCAACAAGCTCGTGAATTATTGGATCCTATGGATGAGATCCAATAAGAGTTAATAAGAGATTATTGGGTGGTGTCCTACTAGTCTAAGAGGCTTGGATAATTGGATGGAGATCCAATACCTAATATGGTAGGATCCATTAGGGTTAACTGGGGGCCTCTATAAATAGGAGGGAACTAAAAGCCCATAGGTTGGGGCTTCTTAGTAGCCACCTCCTATTCTCCTTTCGCCTTCTTTACCTCAGATAGTAGGCCTAGAGATTTGAGGAGCATCGTTATAGTCTTACTGTGTGGATCACCGCTAGAGAGGAGGACGTTTGACCTCCTTTATCCACTTCTACAGATTCACTCCTATCATTAGGGTTAACTGGAGGCCTCTATAAATAGGAGGGAACTAAAGGCCCATAGGGGGCTTCTTAGTAGCCACCTCCTATTCTCCTCTCCTCTTCTCCGCCTCAGATAATAGGCTTGGAGATTTGAGGATCATCATTGCAGCCCTACGATCTCCCTAGGTAATATAATCTTTCATTTACGCAGTTTTAAGTTTTACGGATATTGGGCAACAATCTACGCACAACGACGAACACGTATTGGGAAATTTAGGATTTTTTATTTTATGTTCTTCCATTGCACATATGATGTCGCACCTAGATTTCCCTACAATGGTATTAGAGTCAGGTTGTTCATGCGAAAGCTTGGTTTTAAACTGTGTGTGTTATGTTTTGGAGAAGCTTTTGACGTTAAAATCATTGACGCATAAGCGAGAAAGGGAAGCAACTATTGCTACCCTCGTAGATGGCAACGCTGCCATCTACGTGTAGGCTCCCAACCGACGGCCAACGGGCTGCTACAATGGCAACCACTATTAAGATCAAGAGCGGCACTAAGAGGGTGGGGTGAATTAGTACAACAGAAAAATCATCGATTTTATAAGATATTCGTTTATTGAAAATCAATTTCGGAAAGTGTTTGACTTTAGAGTAAATGAACTAGCAGTTAACTTAGAAAGTAGTAGCAATAGTAAAAAGCGAATGAAAATAAGCACACTAGAATTTATAGTAGTTCGGTCATTGTGACCTACATCCACTTCTGATTCCTCCTCCTTTGAGGTTATCGACATGCACTAATGGCCTTCCTTTAATGGGCGAAGACCAACCACCCTCTTTACAGTACTTTCTCCTTTTCATGGGTTTAGGAGATAACCCTTACAAGGCTCACATCTCTCTTGAATGATCACAACACTAGAAAGGGAAGAGGATTTTTAGTACTTTTACAATACTTTTAACACCCCAAAACTTCAAGATATTTTTCACACTTTTGTTTCCTTTCATGCAGAAAAGGGTGGGGTATTTATAAGCCCCAATGGCTTTAAAATTAGAGCAAAAAAGTGTCATATCCTTGGATTTTCGGGTACTGACAGTACCATCGCCATTATTAGGCGGTACCATTGCTTGATACTCTGACATTAGGCAGTACCACCGCTCAGTTTGGGTGGTACGATCGCTTGATAAAGCTCAAAAACCGATCTCTAACGGTACCACCACTTGATAGGGGTGGTACCACCGCCTGGCAACATTAACTACTGGCGGTACCACAGCCCAGACCACTTGGGAGACTATCACCAAGCGATGCCACTACCGACCGTGACTTCAGGTGCTGAATGGGCTGTTTAACCAGCCCAGTTTAACCCTGTTAAGGACTCAATTGGCCCCTAACTGAGTTAGTGGGATTACCTCTCAATCCTAACTCATGTTAAGGTCTAACTATGATAATTAAGATATTTAAATAGGTAATCTCTATCTGGTATGTCGATTGTTCTTTCGACAATCTTCCGGCGAACTTATCAACGAACTTCTGGCAAACTTCTGGCGAACTCCCGACGAACTCTCGGTGAGCTTCCGGCAAACTTTCAGCACATCATCCGAATATTCGACGTATCATCCGATCTTTGACTCCAACCCAACATCTGCTTTATGCCTTACTATTATCGTAGTTAATCCTGCATACTTATCTCAACATATAGATTAGATCAAATAATTTATCAATTGATTTCATCATCAAAATATAAGATTCAACAATCTCCCCCTTTTTTATGATGACAATCAATTGATGATGGAGTTAACCTTAACTCCTATCTATATGCCATACTTAAGAAAAGATATTCTTGAATTCAAAGCCTTTGAATTCAAGCATCAAACCGATAAGTTATATTCATTTAACTTATCAAATATGTACATCATGATACTTATTATGATTTACCAATTCAAAATATGATACCACGTATTTATCAATAAAAAATGATGTCAAGGCTTGACATTCATTTTTAAGTCTAATGATGATAGACAATCATTATTTTTAAACATGATACAAATTGCAAATATGAAATTTAGCAAGATGATAATTCTTGATAAAAGATAACAATTCATTATTCCGAGGCATGATATCGATTGTAAATAGCAAGTTAAGCTCATGATACCTTATCATAAAGATAGATAATTATCATTGATAAAACATTTCAGGTATCTACAATGCATATGAAATACATTTTGATATGTTTCAAGTATTTGCGATGTGTAGCGATGTATTTGACGATTCTAATTATATTTCAAGCATTCGCAAAACATTCAAGCATTTACAACAAGATATATTTTATACATTTATCTCAAACATTCATAATGGCAATTTATCATCAATTTGCCATATTTCTCCTCCTTTGTCATCAACAAAAAGGAGGACCATTCAGCAATGCAAGTGTGGTAAACAAAATTAAGCAAGTTTCACACCAATTTATTCAAGCCATAAAGGAAGGTAAGCAAAAACTTTGCATGATAACCTTTTTGGATAAGCTAATATTTTTACTCAAGGGCTTTTTGGTTCTTCTTTAGATGTGCAAGTTTCTTTTTTCCTTTGTCATAAAAATAAAAAGTAGAGGAAGAAAGGTAAGGAAGGAATCCATTAAGAATCAAATTTATGAAATGATTTGAATCAAGTAAAATTCAAAACAATAAATGATTTTCATTAATTCATACTTCAATTTTAACAAAAAGAAGGGATTCGTGAAAAGTATCAAGATATCTATGTGAATTCATAAAATTTAAGAAGAGTAAGGAAGAATTCATGGGAAGGGAGCATCATATGAAAAAGAAATTCACAAATAAAACTTCATAAATCAAATCTGTTTCTCATTAAAAATTCACAAGAGTGAAATATTTGAGAGATGCATTTATCAATGAATTCTATGAGTGAAGTGATTAAGTGTATTGAAAATCATTAAGTGATAGAGCAAGGGTATGAAATAAATTTGATACTAAGTAAATTGATATTCTGAATTTCATGAAGGTCTTTTTTAAAAAATTGAGAAAGCCTGAAAAAGATACTCATGCATTCAGACAATTTAATATCCCTAACTCTCTTCCAATAAAATCAAATTATTCTTCATTTAAAGGTTTTGTAAAGATATCGACTAATTGATGTTTTATATCAATAAACTCTAAAGATATGTCATGATTATTAACATAATCTCTTATGAAATGATACCTAATGTCAATATGTTTAATTCTAGAGTGTTGAATATGATTTTTTATTAAATAAGTTACACTTGTATTATCACATTTTATGGGAATGTTCTTAAGGTGAATCTTATAATCTTCTAATGTATTTTTCATCTATAAAACTTGTGCAAAACATGCACTAGCCGCTATGTATTCGGCTTCGGTTGTAGATAGTGCAATCGAGTTTTGTTTCTTAGAAAACCAAGAGACAAGTGCATGACCTAAGAATTGACATGTTCCGGATATACTTTTTCTATTTATTCTACATCTAGCAAAATCTGCATCAGCATAAGTAATTAGTTCAAAGTTTTCAGATTTTAAATATCATAATTCTATATTAGTGGTTTCTTTAAGATATCTAAGAATTCTTTTAACTGCTTTAAGATGAGATATCTTAGGATTAGATTAAAACCTAGCATAAAGTCCTATGCTAAACATGATGTTCAGTCTAGTTGCGGTGAGGTATAGTAAACTTCCTATCATACCCCTATAAACTTTTTGATCAAATCTTTCTCTACTATCGTCAATGTCTAACTTAGTAGAGGTACTCATAGGAGTATTGATAGCCTTTGAACTATCCATATTAAACTGTTTTAGCAAGTCTAATGTATATTTTGTTTGACTAAGAAAAATATCATCAATAAGTTGTTTGATTTGTAAGCCTAAAAAGAAAGTTAGTTCACCCATTAAACTCATTTCAAACTCTTGACTCATACTCTTGGCAAACAATTCGCAAAAGGATTCATTTGTAGAACCAAAAACAATATCATTAACATAAATTTGAACAATAAGAAAATTATTTTTAAAATTTTTAATAAATAATATAGTATTGACCTTGCCTTTAGAGAAATTATTTTGGATACAAAAGGAGCTAAGTCTCTCATACCAAGCCCTTGGGGCTTGTTTTAATCCATAGAAAGCTTTAGTCAATTTAAACACATGATTCAGAAAATTATCATTCTCAAATATGGGAGATTGTTCAACATAAACTTCTTCGGAAATAAAGCCATTAAGATAAGCACTTTTGACATCCATTTGAAATAACTTAAAATTATTACTACTAGCATAGGCAAGGAGCATCCTTATGGTTTATAATCGTGCCACAGGAGCGAAGGTTCCGTTATAATCGATACATTCTTCTTGGTTGAAACCCTTGACCACTAATCTAGCCTTATTTCTAACCATGATACCAAATTCATCTTGTTTGTTTCCAAAAACCCATTTAGTATCAATAACTAAATGGTCATTTAAATTCAAAGCATCAAAATTGTGATCATCATCAAACTCATTTTTCTTCAATTCAAAAACCCATTAAAGACAATATGAATAGACTCTTCTATAACTAAAGTTTTTTTGTTAAAGATACGAAAGGCTTTAGAAATGGAAGAGTAGCCATGAAAAAGCTCTTCATCAGATTTTGCATCAAACTTTCCTAAGGCATCTTTTTCATTCAAGATAAAATATTTATAACTGAAAACTTTAAAATATAAAATGTTAGGTTTTTGTTATTCTATAATTCATAAGGAGTTTTGAAAAGTAATGGTCTTACTAGAACCCTATTCATAACATAGCATACCGTATTAACGGCTTCGGCCCAAAAATATTTGGGTATGCTATGTTCATTCAACATGGTTTTTGTCATTTCTTGTAAACTTTTACTTTTTTTATACTACTCCATTTTATTGAGGATTTCTCGGAGTAGAGAAATTATGGTTGTATCCATTAGATTCATAAAAATTTTGGAAATCACGGTTTTAAAATTTACCACCGTGATCACTTCAAATTGATGAAATCATAAAGTCGTTTTCATTTTGAATAAGTTTACAAAACTTAGAAAAACACATAAAGCAATCACTTTTGTATGCTAAGAAGTATATCCAAAAATATCTACTATAATCGTCCACAATTACAAAGGTGTATTTGCTACCTCCTATGCTTAATGTATCAATTGGTCCAAACAAATCCATATGGATCAATTACAATGGTCTAGAAGTGTTTATTTGATTCTTTGGTTTAAAACTATATTTTATTTATTTTCCTAGTTGACATGCATTATACATATTATCTTTAACGAACTTAATATTAAGAATACCTCTTACAAGTTCTTTAGATGAGATTTGAGATATTAGTTTCATGCTAGCATGACCTAATCTCCTATGCCAAAGCCAAGCATCATCATTCAAAATCAAAAAATATATTTTATAACATAGATTATCAATGTCGATAATGTATACATTATTTTATTTTAGGGCAATTATAGATGTGTTTTTGTGTGGTTTTTCAACAATGCAAGCATTAGATTCAAATCTAATGATGTATCCTTTATCACACAATTGACTAATGCTCAAAAGATTATGCTTTAAGCCATCAACCAACAACACATCTTCAATCAAATAGTTAGATTTGTTACCTATAGTTCTTTTGTCAATGATTTTACTCTTGTTGTTGTCTTTGAAGGTGATATATCCTTCGTCTAGGCTAGTGAACTTAGAGAATTGAGATGGATCTCCGGTTATGTACCTTGAGCATCCACTATCAAGGTACCATCTCTTGCTCCTAGTTTGTGATGGTAAATATTTCTACAAAAAATGATGATTTTTATGTACCTATTTGACCTTTGGTGCCTCAAAAATTGATCGACTTAACTTATCATTTTGCATGGAGTTCTTTACGGTTCCTTTAGGAACCCAAATTAATTTATATGAACTATATCTCTTAAATGGATATTTATAAGCAATATGTCCAAGTTTGCAACAAAAGTTATATTTGGTGCGGGGTGATACATGCAAGGTAGGGCCTTTAACAAAGGTGATTGGATTTTGGTGAGAGCTACTCACAAATCCAATTCCGCCTCTTCTATTAATGTGACCCTTATTGGGAAGGATTATGTTCAAGGACTTGCTACCAACTTTAAATTTCTCTAAGGTTTCGTATAGTTGTAATTTTTTTTTTTTAAGCATTTCTAATTCATCACATTTTGTGTAACGAGCTAAACTATCATCATATTCAATTTTTAATCTATCAAAATCATTAACAAGAGAAGCTTGCTCCTTTTTTAATAGTTTATACTTTTTACTAACTAATTTACATTCATCAAATAATTCATGAAAAGTACTTAAAAGCTCATCGAAAGATAAATTTGTATCTAATGAACTACTTACCTCATCTCCGATAGCCATCAGTGCGTAGTGAGCAAATTGCTCTTTGTTGGTTGGCTCATCTTCTTCGGATGCACTCGAGTCATTTCAAGTTGCTTTAAGCGCTTTCTTCTTCTTTGGTTGCTTCTTCTTTGCATGGGGACATTCGCTTTTGAAATATCCCGCTTCTTGCATTTGTAGCATATAACTTATTTTTTCTTGGGTTCAATTTTATTTTTTATGTTATTTTTAAATTTATTCATTTTTATAAATTTTTTGAACCTTTTTGTTAAGAGTGATAAGTCATTATCATAGTCCTCATCACTTGAACTTTCTTTTAAGTAGTCTTCATGAGTTCTTAGTGTCATATCCTTCCTATTCTTTGGAAGATTGTTCTCAAGCTCTTTATGAGTATTGCAAGTCATCTCATAGGTCATTGGTGACATAATAAGTTCTTCGAGAGGGAAGTTATTTAAATCCTTAGCCTCTTGAATGGTCATTACTTTAGGGTCTCAACTCTTTGGAAGGGATCTCAAGATTTTATTAATAAGTTTAAAGTTTGAAAAACATTTGCTAAGAACTTTTAAACTATTGACGACATCCATAAAACGGGTGTACATATCTACAATAGTTTCGCTTGGCTTTATCCGAAACAACTCATAAGTATGAACTAAAAGATTTATCTTCGACTCCTTTACTCTACTAGTGCCTTCATGAGTGATTTTGAGTATGTGCCAAATATCAAAAGTCATTTCACAAATAGACACTCGATTGAACTCGTTTTTAACTAAAGCACAAAACAAGGCATTCATAGCCTTGTCATTTAAAGCAAAAGTCTTCTTCTCTAACTCATTCCAATTGTTCATTAGAAGAGAAGACTTTTGAAAGTTATTTTCCACAATATTCCATAACTCAAAATCCATAGAAATTAGAAAAATCCTAAATCTAGTCTTCCAATATGTGTAATCCGTCCCATTGAACATGGGTGGACATGTAATTGA